>NC_143510.1:182771-475525 GCF_031878675.1 Megascapheus bottae
TCTTTGTGCATGCTAGGCAAACACTAGACCAAACTCCTGGCCCTAGATAATATCTTTTAAATCTTGTTGAGGTTGTCTCAGTATGTTGTTTATTATGTAGCTAGACAGACAATTTTAATACTACATTGGTTACATCCATCCCATTGATAACACTCTTACTTGGCTTTTAGCTCAAGGTTGGCACTCGGCTCTACCTCTTGAACCACACTTGTGGTTTCTTGGTGGTTCATTGGAGATAAGCATCTCATGGACGTTCCTGATCTGGCTGGCTTTGAACAGCAATCCTCACTTCTTAGCCTCACGAGTAGCTGGAATTACTAGTGGTGTTAGCTACTGATGCCTGGGTAACTATGTGTGTGCGTGCACACACGCATGCATATGTACAGGCCGGTACTGGGGCTTGTACTCAGGCTTGGGACTGACCCTTAGCTGTTTTCATCAAGGCTTGTGCTGTACTTCTTGAGCCACATCTCAATTACTTCCCTGCTGACATTCAAAATGTTGGTTAATACTAAAGGTATCAAACCTTCAGAGCTTTAGTAAGCCTAAGAGACAACTAAGATTTAACTGTCCTTTCATTTAGTAAAATGCAATTGTATAAGAGATATAATCTGTGAGTGCAAGTAACTAAAGCAAAATCAATAAATGAGTACTGGAGTACTGTGAGGGTAGATTACATCTGGATGGGCAGATTAGGAAAGCTTCCTTTATGAGTTGAAATACTTTTAAAGTGAATTTAAGCCTGTATTCCTGTGTACTCAGGAGGCTGATGTGTGAATTGCTAGAAAGAGTTTTACCTCCAGTTAACTAGCAAAAATCCAGATACGGAAATGAAGCTCAAGTAGTAGAGTACCAGCTTTGAGTGAAAGAGCTAAGCAAAACTACTGGTTGCGGGGCCGGGAGTTTAGCCTAGCCAGCCGTAGAGTGCTTTGCCTAGCATGCACGAAGACCCGGGTTCAATTCCTCAGTTCCACATACATAGGAAAAAGCCGGAAGTGGTGGTGAGGCTCAAGCAGAGCTCTAGCCTTGAGAAAATCCAAGGACAGTGCTCAGGCGCTGAGCTCAAGGCCCAGGACTGGCAGGAAAAAAAACAAAAAAAAAAAAAAACAAAAAAAACTACTGGTTGCTAGAGTCTCCCACCTGTAATTCCAGCTATTTAGGTGGCTGATAGCTGAGGATGGAAGTTCCAAGCCAGTCTGGGCAGGAAAGTCTATTATAAGGTTCTTTACCTCCAGTTAATCAACAAAGGAAAACAAAACTGAGTAGAGCTTAGGCGCAAGTGGTAGAATACTAGTCTTGAGCAAAAAGGCTTAGGGATAATGGTCCAGATCCTGAGTTCAAGCCTCAGTACTGACACAAAGAAAAAGAAAAGATAAAGAAATACCACTTAATAGGGGCCTAGTGGGCAGAGGAATTGGAATAAGTTGAGTGCATCTTTTTTTGCTTTATTTTTGTGGGTCATGGAGCTTGAACTGGGCCTGGGTGCTGTCCCTGAGCTCCTCAACTCAAGGCTACTGTCCTACCCCTAGGCCTGGGCATTGTCCCTGAGTTCTAGGCTATAGCCCTACCATTGAGCCAAGCCCCACTTTCCCTTTTCTAGAGGTTAATTGGAGATAAGCGTCTCAGGTCCTCTGGGGCCTAGGCTGGCTTTGTACCTTGATCCTCAGATCTCAGCCTCCTGAGTAGCTAGGATTATAGACGTGAGCCACCTTGCCTGGCTGGGTGTGTCTATGGCACCTGAAATGTTATTTCTGTCTTGGCCCTGTTAGGTACTTTGTTGTTATTGTTATTTTTATCTTTCTCTTTCTCTGGATCATCAACTACTGAGATTGGTATGTTTAATTAGAATTATTATTTCAGGAAGTAACAGTGGTAGTAATGTATCTGGAAAGAATTCAAGAAAAGCAAGAGGAGAAATGGGAAGACCAAGGAAGGAGCTAAATCATTTAATACATAATAAAGTTCTCACCTGGGTAAGATAGCAAAGGACATAATGCATGGGGAGGTGGGTGTAGATGTGTTTGCTGAGAACTAGGGCAGTTCCTGCACCCCATGAATTACTGGTGTGTGCACCTGATCATGTGGAATTAGGACCTGGTTCTCCCTCAGAAGATGGGTTGACAATTGCCTGCAGAGGGACTCACATAGGGGCCCGAAGTTTGGCCTGGTGGTTCAGTGCTTGCCTAGCATGCACAAAGGCCTGGGTTCAATTCTTTGGTACCGCATACATAGGAAAGCCAGAAGTAGTGCTGTGGCTCTAGAGTGCTAATCTTGGGGAAAGCCCAAGGACAGTGCTCAGGCTCTGAGGTTAAGCCCCAGGACTTGGGGGGAAAAAGACTCACCATAGTTAAAGGAATAATTCCAATTAGGCACCACTATTACAGTGATGGAGCAGTGAGAGGAATATGTGAGGAGAAGCAGCAGCTATTGGGTAAGAGACAGCTTTTCCATTAGATGATTGTGTTTCAGTTTAGACTGGGAGAGTAAGTAAGGGTGTTTTGTTTTGTTTTTTAGATCAGTAAGCTACAGGAAAACATGATCATGTAACAATAGAAGAGACCAAAGCATATTTTGAGTGAAGGAGACTGGGTCTAAGCAAAAAACCTTGATAATAGAGGATATTTTTCATTTGCAAATGTGTTTTGAGTCGGTAAGTTCCAGAAAGTCTTAGTCTCCTTAAATGATTGGTTCTTGATTTCCCTTGATTGTGTCCACATTTGATTTATATTTAACATCTTTGTTAGGTTTGAATGTTCACTGCTTTTTAATTGTTCACATCTGATTTGCTTTCTACTTTGTTAAGATTAATTCCATGCTTCTTGTGCGGTTTGGGGGCTATGAAAGCCCTGTGTTCCTTGTATTCAGGGTGGTAGGGCTTTGTGGCAGGAGTCTCTTTGCTGCCTGTTGGTGCTCTAATAAAGACTCCAAAGTCAGCCTTTAAAGTAGTGGCTCCATGTTCTCATGACTGGATCAGCAAGAGAGCCACATGCACCTACATTGCTTTTTATTTCCCAGTACTGGGGACTGAACTCAGGGCCTGGGTACTGTCCTTGGGCTTTCTCAAGGCTAAAGCTCTACCACTTGAGACACAACACCATTTCTGGCTTTTTCTGTGTATGTGGTACCAAGGAATCGAAACCAGGTCTTCATGCATGCTTGGCAAGCACTCTTACCACTAGGTCAAACTCCCTGCCCTGCATTACTTTCTTGTTGAGATGTAAGGCTGGATAGGAGAAATAAACCTTTTTATTTGCTGTAGGTTTTCTTCTTTGCTTTGGCTTTTTTTTTTTTTTTTTTGATTCTTCTTCCTTCCTCTGCTACTCACTTTTTCTTTTGGTTTCTTCCCTCTCTCCCTCCCTTCTTTCTTTTTGTGCTGGTCCTGGGCTTAAACTCAAGGCCTGGGGGTGCGGTTGCCGTGCTGCTTTGCTCAAGGCTAGTGCTCTACATTTGAGCCACAACTCTATATCCAGCGTGTGTGTGTGTGTGTGTGTGTGTGTGTGTGTGTGTGTGTGTGTGTGTGTGAGAGAGAGAGAGAGAGAGAGAGAGAGAGAGAGAGAGAGAGCGAGTGTGTGTGTGTGTGTGTGTGTGTGTGTGTGTGTGTGTGTGTGTGTGTGTGTGTGTGTGGTTTATGTGTCTCACAGAGTTTTCTGCCTGAGCTGGCTTCAAACCACAATCCTCAGATCTTAGCTCCCAAGTAGTCAGGATTACAGGTGTGAGCCACAGGCACCCAGCTAAATGCCCGTCTGTGTGTGTGTGTATGTGCATCTGTGCTAGCCTGGCGCCTGAACTCAGGGCCTGGAGCTTTGTCTTTGAGCTTCTTTGGCTCAAGGCTAGCACCCTGCCACAAGCCACAACACTACATCTGGCTTTTTCTGTGTAGTTTATTGGAGAACTTTGCTGTCTAGGCTGGCCAATACTCAATCCTCAGATCTCAGCCTCTTGACTATCTAGGGTTACAGCTGTGAGCAGCTAGTGTGGTAAATGCCTTTACTTTAATGAATGCCCAGAGATACTACGCTGGTTGTATAAAGAGAAGGCTACATAAAAGCATAGATAGTTTTACCACTTAGGAGACTGAGATCTGAGGATCCTGGTTCAGAGGCACCCAGCAGAAGAGTTGGAGAGACTCTTCAATTAACTGCAAAGTACCAGAAGTGGAGCTGTGACTCAAAATGATAGATTGCTAGCTTGGAGCAAAAATGCGAGTGAGAGTGTGAGACCCACAGTTGAAGCCACAATAGGGGCACACAAACACAAAAGTTAATGGTAAACTCCAGTTGGAATTATGCCAATAATATTTGTAGGCCAGGGGTTGGCAGCTGCTGTGTTAGCTTTATTACCATTACTGGTAATAATAAAAGTTTATGGGCTATGGGCACTTGCCATATGAAAGTGAAAGGTTAGAACAGGAGAAGGAAGCTTGGAGATGGGAAAGACTTAGAGTACAGAAATATTGTGTGGCTAAAAGAAGTCAAGTACTTCTGAGACCTGTTCCAGGTGCTACATGTTGAGACCAGTGCCATGTTAAGATTGAGCTGAATTGCCAACATCTTATTTTAAAAGTCATTGTGTACACAAGGCATGAGTGACTCACACCTGTAATCCTAGTGTGCGTATGTGTGAGTGTGAAACTTCATGTGGTAAGATGCCTTTTTTAGCCATCTAAAGATGGCTTCCAAATTTATATCTTTATGTCTTGCTCAGACTTGTCTCCTGAACCAAGATTTATTTGCTATAGAGTCTCAGCTATCATTGTCTCCTAAATATCACTGCCTTAGTGTATTCATGACTTGACTGCCCAGAGCTGAACTTACTCTCTCCCTTTCCAAAACATCTTCCTCTTGCTCCTTATTCTCCCATCTGCCTCTTCTTCTGTTCTCCTCCTTCTTCCCTCCCCCCTTCATTTTCCTCATGTTTTGGCTGGCTTTTAACTCACAATCCTTTTACCCAAGCCTCTGGAAGTATTAGTTTACTTGGTGGTCTATACAAATCTAGAATTTACCCTTAACTCCAGCTTTTATCACTGATGTGTTAATCATGGATTTAATCTTAGGTTTGATTATATACCTCGCCTACTTAAAACTTCCAGGATTCCTCATACTCTCCCAAAACTTCCCATAATTCCTTGTACCTTCCCATAGACTCACTTTTGTTTTGTGTCTATATTGGGGCTTGAACATAGGTCTGGGCACTGTCCCTTAGCTTTTTTTTTTTTTTTTTTTTGCCAGTCCTGGGCTTGAGCTCAGGGCCTGAGCACTGTCCTTGGACTTTCTCAAGGCTAGAGCTCTACCACTTGAGCCTCAGCACCACTTCTGGCTTTTTTTCTATGTATGTGGTACCAAGGAATCGAACCCGGGTCTTCATGCATGCTGGGCAAGCACTTTAACCACTAGGCCAAACTCCCGGCCCCTCCCTTAGCTTTTTTTTTGTTCAAGGGTGCTGTTCTACCATCTGAGCCATAGTGCCCTTTCTGGCTTTTTTGTTTGTTTATTTAGACTCCCATTGACTTTTCTGATCAGGCTGGCTTTAAATCCTCAGATCTCAGCCTCCTGAGTAGCTAGGGTTATAGGTAGGAACCACCACCTCCTTCTACTCAGTTTTGATTGGATTTGTATAACTCTCAGCCACATATTTTCTTTTTTGGCAACTTAAGGTTGCTTGCTAATTTTTTTTTTGGGGGGGGTCATGGGGCTTGAACTCTGGCCTTGGTGTTGTCCCTGAGCTCTTCAGCTAGAGCCACAGCCCCACTTCCCATTTTCTAGTGATTAATTGGAGACAAGAGCCTCATGGTTGTGTATTGCTCAGGCTGGCTTTGAACTGTGATCCTCAGATCTCACTCTCTTGAGTTAGCTAAGATTACAGGTATGAACCACCACACCTGGCTTGTTTGCTAATTTCTGCCACTATATTTCATTCATGTTGGTATTAATCTAGAGAGTGACTTTAATTTTCAAATTTTAGGGCACTTTCTCTTTCTATGACTACAAGGACTTGAGCTCATCTCCAACTTTAATCTGACTAATACAGTGCAAAGTATAACTCCTTTCATGCTAAGGGCATGGCACAGAGTCACTTTATGATACATCACTTTTTTCATTGTATGACTTTATCTTTCAACCTACTTATCTTTGCAGCTGAGCTAAACTGCCTTACCTTGTGTCAGACACACTACTTCCTGGAAAGCCCTTTTTCATAGTTGTCTAGTTCCTGTGCTTTTTTTTTTTTTTTTTTTTTTTTGTACAAGACCTGGGGTTTGAGCTGGGGGGGGGGACGGGAGGGGGGCCTAGGCACAGTCCCTGAACTTTTCTGCTCAAGGCTATTGTTCTGTCACTTGAACCACAGCTCCAGCTTCACTTCTGGCTTTTTTGATCATTCACTGGAGATAAAAGTCAAACAGACTTTCTTGCCTGGAGATAAGAGTCAGACTTTCTTGCCGGGCCTGCTTTAGAACCATAATCTTCAGATCTTAGCCTTTGGAACAGCTAGAATTACAAGTATAAGCAACCACTGGATGGATAAGTACTGTTCTTTTGTTTCTTATCATCTATTTTATACAGCTTATTTTTCAAATTGGTCTTACGCATCTATTTAATCTGTGGTATGTGTCTGTCCAATCCTTCCTCTCTATCAATTCTGTCGGGTATCTAATCTACCTGCCATTTATCTAAAATCTATCAATCACATATCTACCAAAAACAATTTTATCAATCTAATCTATCTTAATCTATCTACCCATCTAATCTATTTTGTATGTCTTTTTTTATGGTCTGTCTTTTATATCTTGTATGGATCTGTTATCTACTTTATCCATCATCATCTGTCTATCCATGTAGTCTGACCTATCTATCTGATCTATCTATCCATTTACCTACCTACCTACCTACCTACCAACTTACCATTCTACCCTTTTCCTATGGAGTCCAGGCCATCCTCTTTCCCTTTCACCTCTTGAGTAGTGGGGTCACAGGCCACCACAATGACTGGCATCCCTCTTTAAAGGAAGCTTCCCTTGAATTCTTACCTCCTGGCAGTAGGTACATATCCTTGACTTAACTATAGTATCTTCTGTGTCTTTCAGGATTTTTGTTGAAATTCCTAAAACACAAGCCAGCTCTGGCAGACAAATCAGCAAAGAAAACTGGAAATTGATATGTGGCCCAAGTGGTAGAATGTCAGCCTTGGGTAAGAAAACTAAGGGGGGGTGGTGGCAGAGACTGGAGTGTGGCCTTACAGTAGAGTGCTTGTCTAGTATGCACAAAGCCCTGGGTTTGATTTATCAGTACCACATAAACAGAAAAAGCCGGAAGTTGTACCGTGGCTTAAGTGGTATAGTACTAGCCTTGAGAAAACTCAAGGACAGCGCCCAGGTCCTGACTTCAGGCCCCAGGACTGGCAAAAACAAAAACAGCAACAACAAAAAACCTGGGGAAACACCCAGGGCTTAAATTCAATCCCCAGTACTGGCACAAAAAGCCAGAATGAACGAAAACCCCCTATAACTTGGTTTGCCTGTCAGAGGCTCAGGCAAGATTAGCTTTTCTTCTCTCTGTACATCTTGTAATTTGTGGTCTATAACTGTGTTTTATAATCCCATTTCAAGCATGGTTAACAGATTTCCAAATTCCATAGTAAATTGTTCACAAGTGTCCTACTACTTCCCATTTAGATAACGAATATCCTCCCAGTAGTCACAGTTCTGTACAAATGTTATTGTTTGAGGCCTTAGAGAAGGATTGTCAAAGCATATACTAGATGTATTAATTTCAGCCGTGGGAAAAATCTCCTGGCTACCCCAATAGCTGAAAGCCCCAGTAGCTGCTTTCTGCTGTGGCTCTGTCCCAGCTCCCTCTTGCCTTCCACTCAAATCTATGATGACTACAAGGGTCATGTTTCAATATTTGTAAAATACCAGCTTCTCTTTGATCACCAATATTCTGGGCACAAGTTTATAGTATATATTTGTGCTAACACCCTTCCATTTTGTTGTATGCATCCTATCATTTAATCAGCTATCCTCAGTATTGTCATTTTCTTTCCAGAGTAGGCTTACTTGCTTTCACGGGTCAGCGGTGGTGGAATTTTTTCAACCTTTCTTCCAAGCTAGTATTTGATCAATAAACTCAAGTTACATATTGATAAGCAAAAAGGCCTCCATCTACCATTTTAACTATCACTTGGAACAGGTTAACTTACTAAGTCTCCCAAACTTCTTGCCTGTAAAATACTATTCCAGTCAGATCTCAAAGGACCTAGGGACACACATTGTTGCTAATAACTTTCTTTTCACTCCCTCCCGTCCTCCCTCCTTCCTTTCCTTCCTTCCTTCCTTCCTTCCTTCCTTCCTTCCTTCCTTCCTTCCTTCCTTCCTTCCTTCCTTCCTTCCTTCCCTCTTTTTTTTCTTTGACAGAAGGGATTGAAACAAATCATTTACAAAGTAAAGTAATGCTTGCTTCATAAAGGTATTAATCTTAAATTGATAGGACAGGGATGATGATGGTATGTTAGGCAGTAGTATCTGTTCCCACTGTTGTTTTAAAAGCCTTGCAGATATTAACAGTAACATGATATGCGCTGCCTGCCTGCTTTTCTTTCTTTCTTTCTTTCTTTCTTTCTTTCTTTCTTTCTTCCTTCCTTCCTTCCTTCCTTCCTTCCTTCTTTTCCTTTCTTTGTCTCTTTCTTTCCTTCTTTCTTTCTCCTTCCTTCCCTTCCTCCCTTCCCTCCCTCCCTCCCTCTTTCTTTCTCTCCCTCTTTCTCTCTCTCTCTCTCTCTCTCTCTCTCTCTTTCTCTCTCTCTTTCTCTCTCTCTCTTTCTCTCTCTCTCTTTCTCTCTTTCTCTCTCTTTCTTTCTTTCTTTCTTTCTTTCTTTCTTTCTTTCTTTCTTTCTTTCTTTCTTTCTCTTTCCTGTTTTACTCAAGGATAGCACTCTACCACTTTTAGCCACAGCTCTACTTCTGGTTTTCTGGTGGTTAATTGGAGATAAGAATCTCTTGGACTTTCCTGCCCCACAACTGGCTTTCAACCTCAGTCCTCTTATCTCAGCCTCCTGAGTAGCTAGGATTACAGGTGGGACCCACCAGTACCTGGCTCTATTGCATGTATTTGACTCACAGAAGCAACCAATGAATTTTTTTTTTCTATTAGCAGAAGCAATTTTTTTTTTTGCATGTATGTGCTTCCTTCCTTCCCTACACCTTCCCCTTTTCTCTCTCTTCCCTTCTTTCCTTCCCTTCTATTCCCAGGGGGTGGAGGTGGGGGGGAAAAACACAAATACCCCGGTTCAAGTTACTGTCATTTTATTTCGCATATTATAACTTCAGTGATGTAACCTATTTCCCCACATATATTGATATTATTATTATTACTATTATTATTACATCATGGAGCTTGAATTCTGGGACTGGCTGCTATCCTGGAGCTCTTCATCTCAAGGCTAGCGCTCTACCACTTGAGCCACAGTGCTGCTTCCAGTTTTCTGCTGATTAATTGGAGATAAGAGTCCCAGACTTTCTTACCTAGGGTGGCATCGAACCTTGATCCTCAGAGCTCAGCCTCCTGGATTAGATTGGATTAGCTAGGATTACAGGTGTGAGCCATTGTCCCTGGCTTTGCCCACAGTTTTGCATGAAATTCTAAGTATTAGATAGATAGGACCGAGGAGAGCCACTGAGTATATTAG
Source organism: Megascapheus bottae (assembly GCF_031878675.1). Classification (NCBI taxonomy): domain Eukaryota; kingdom Metazoa; phylum Chordata; class Mammalia; order Rodentia; family Geomyidae; genus Megascapheus; species Megascapheus bottae. Next base: position 192,447 of record NC_143510.1, read on the forward strand.
GATGGTGACTCAGCAAGGGTGTGCATATTAGTGGAAAACTTTAAACCTTTGCTCTGAGCCTTAAATATTATGCTTTTCCTCTTTTGCTTTCCCTCAAGAAAGGACCAGGAAAATAGCTCTTTTCCTTCTTTTGTATGGCCAAATAAAGGATTACAAACTAATTGGCTGTATTGAAAGCATGAAATGGACTGAATTTCCTTATTTGTCTTGGAAGGAAATTAAAACTTGTGTGTGGTATGATTGGATCTGTGCTTTGTGATGCTGGGTTCAATGTCCATGTATTTCAGGTTGCATCCCTAGTGCTCATGAAATGGAAGTCACCTAGGAAAATTAGGCAGTTTTACTACTTCTTTTTTTTTGGTCTGTCCTGAGACTTGATCTCTGAGCCTGAGCCTGGGCATTGCCCCTGAGCTCTTCAGCTCAAGGCTATGACCTACCTCTGGAGCCACAGTGCCATGTCTGGGTTTTTAGTGGCTAATTGGAGATAAGAATCTCAAGGTCTTTGTGCCTGGCTTTGAACAATGATGCTCAGATCTCAGCCTCTTTAGTAGCTTAGGATTACAGGCAAGAGCCACCGCACCCGGCAGGCAATTATACTTCTGTGGAAGGGTTTGCCATTAGCCCACATGTAGCTTTTTGTTTTGTTTTGTATGTTTATACTGGGTCTGTCTTTCTTTCTGTCTTTCTTTCTTTCTTTCTTTCTTTTTTTTTTTTTTTTGCCAGTCCTGGGGCTTGAACTCAGGGCCTGAGCATTGTCCTTGGGCTTTTTCCTCAAAACTAGCACTCTGCCACTTGAGCCACAGCACCACTTCTGGCCTTTTCTATGTATGTGGTACTGAAGAATCAAACCCAGGTCTTCATGTATGCTAGGCAAGCACTCTACCACTAGGCCAGACTCCTAGCTCCATACTGGGTCTTGAACTCATGGCTTGGGTACCCTCAACCTGGAGCTCTGCCACTTGAGCCACATCTTTACTTCAAGCTTTTTGCTTTAATTGGGGATAAGAATCTACAGATTTTCTTGCCTGGGATGGCTTTGAACTAGAATCCTCAAATGTTGAGGATTCAAATCTTGAGAAACCATTAATTGTAGTGATTCTTTTCTGTATAGGTGGAGAGCAGTAAATTGCTCTCCAACCTTTTCTGAAGTCTTTGATATATAATGAAATGTGAATGTGATATATATATGTGGACTGAAGAAATACATAAAGAAGTCTTGGGCAAACATTCAAAAATAAACTTGTAGATTTAAAACCTGGATGATTCTTGTAATTCTAGCTACTTGGGAAGCTGAGATCTCAAATCATGGTTCAAAGCTAGCCAGTTAACCAGCAAAAAAAAAGTCAGAAGTAGATCCTTGGCTTACATGATTGAACACTAGCTTTGAGCACAAAAGCTAAGGGAGAGCATGAGTTCACGTCCAATACTGCATGAAAAACAACAAAAGAAAAAAAATATAAGCAAAATAACAGAACAGAAGGAACCTTAGAGGGTTTAATAGTGTTAACTTACTGATTTTAGTGAGATTGCGTAAAAACCAACTCAAAAGCAAGTTTTCTGTTTTCAAAGAAAATCCTTGAAGAAAGAAGAGCTGCGTACCTTGCCTGAGTGATGATTTCTGAAATAACATGGGTAAAGGAGTCAAGGGATCTCTTTGCTTTGCATCTTCTCATGCTTTTACAATTAAATGAGTAGGCCAGGTATAGCAACTCACATGTGTAGTCCCAGGTACCAGGGCCATCATGACCAGCCTAGGTAAAGAAAAAAAATTTAAATGAAAAAAAGGGATGTTTGAGGCATAAGTTCAAACCCTAGTACCATTAAAAAAAAAAAGCTGCCAGGCACGATGGCTCATACCTGTAATCCTAGCTACTCTGGAGGCTGAGACCTGAGGATCTCAGTTCAAAGCCAGCCTAGGCACTAAAGTCTGTGAGACTCATCACCAATTAACCACTAGGAAACTGGAAATGGCCCTGTGGCTTAAGGGATAGGCAGGTAGTCTTGAGCTGAAAAGCTCAGGGACAGCGCCCAGGCTGAGAGTTCAAGCCCCATGACTGACCAAAAAAAAAAAAAAAAAAAAAGCTGTGAGCTTGGCCTAGTGGTTGAGTGCTTGTCTAGCATACACAAAAACCCAGCTTCACTTCCTCCATAACACATACAGAAAAGGCCAGAAGTGGTATTGTGGCTTAAGTGATAGATCTCTAGCCTCAAGAACGCCCAAGGACAGGGCTCAGGCCTGCCAGTTCCAGGACTGGCAAAAAATAAAAATAAAATAGCAGGGCATGGTGTCTCACATCTGTAACTCTAGCTACTCAGGAAGCTAAGATCTGAGGATCACTGTTCAAAGTCAGCCTGGGCACTAAAGTCCATGAGACTCTTATTGCCAATTAGCCACCAGAAAACCAGAAGTGGCGCTGTGGCTGAAGGGGTAGGGCAGTAGCCTTGAGCTGAAGAGCTCAGAGACAATGCCCAGGCCTAGAGTTCAAGTCCCATGACTACAGCAACAACAAAAAAGCCATCCATATTTGAACATTGAACGATGTATATAGGTATCCAGAATACCATGGCTCCCATAAATTTTTATGTGTCAATTAATTGGGTTTATTATAAAGAATCATACAACTGCGGTTTGCATATAATTTTTTGTTGTTGTTACAGTGGCTTGTGCTCTGGGCCTGGGCATTGACTCTTGACTTTTTTTTTTTTTTTTTTCTTTCTTTCTTTCTAATACTCTACCACCTGAGCCACATTTTACTTCTGGCTTCTTCCTAGTTAGAGGTAAGTATGTCAGATTTTTCTGCCTGGGCTGCTTTGGAGTCAGTATCCTCAGATCTCATCTTCTAGCTAGGGGTAAGCCATCAGCATCCAACATAATAAGAGATAATATATAAATAATAATAGTCATTTGAGCCACAGCACCACTAATGCATAATTTAGCCCCCCCCCCTTTTTTTTGAGTGTGGGGCTTGAACTCAGGGTCTGGGTGCTATACTTGAACTTCTTTGCTCAAAGCTAGTGCTTTACCACTTAAATCACAGCTCCACTTTTAGTTTTCTGGTGGTTAATTGGAGATGATTCTCACAGACTTTCCTGCCTGGGTTGGCTTTGAATCCTGATCCTCAGATCTCAGTCTCCTGACTAGCTAGAGTTATAGGCTTGGGCCAAAGGCGATGGACATAATTTAAAATAATTTAAACTTAAAAACTGGGGCACGTTTCTGTCCCAGTTCTCCTGGAATAATATTCCTAGTTAAGTTTAGGTTTTCTTCCAGGAAAGGAGATACCATGCCCATCCTATTTATTCAACTAAAAAAAAACCTTTTCCCTGTTTTTGTGTGTGTTTGTTTTTTAGCGTAAACAATCCTAATATTGGTAAAAAGTTCTGAGTCAGTCATTGTTGGAATTACTTCACAAAAAACAGATGAGCTCACATACTAGATCTTCTGAGTGGCACAATAAGTTTCCATGATGCCAGGAAACTTGGGTGGCATTTTTGTGGATGCCAAGTCTCATGGAGTAGAAACTTTTCTGGGTTTGTTTCAGGTGATCAAGATCTGGTTCTGGTATGAATTAGCCAGAGAGCCAAAGAACATTAGGGACTGGTTTGCTCTGACGTTAATATAGTGGTAGCTGCCATTTGTGGGAATGATCTGAATAGCTATTGCCTGAATTCTAAGAACTGCTTGTTTACTGGGTCACCATTTGTGCTGGGAGACCCTTTTTGTAAAAAGCAAGCTGAGCCAGATGCAGTGGCTTATGCATGTAATCCTAGGTATTCAGAAAGCTGAGCTTTGAGCATAATTCCAAACCAGCTCAGGCAGAAAAATCCGTGAGACTCTTATCTCTGTCTGTCTAGCCAAAAGCTGGAAGTGGAAGTATAGTTCTAATGGTAGAGCCTCAATTTTGAGGGAAAAAAACAAACAACAGAACTTTAGGCTCTATTTTTAAGCTCCAGTACCAGCACACACATGCACAGGCAAAAAGGCAAGTTGAGATCACTCTTTAATCCCACTTCCCTGAAGCCAGGGGGATTATTGGTTTACCTTGTTTCTGCTGGTGGTTTCCATCTATGGCTATCCTGAAAGCCCTCACTTCCCCATCTTCATGCCTCAGCCTCCCTCTAGGTTTATAGTTGTGCTCCTCCATACACCACTCTCTAATAAGTTATTTACTTATTTACTACTTACTTATTTTGTTCTGGTGCTGAGGCTTAAACTCAGCACCTCACTTTGTTGCTTGGCTTACTCTCTCAAGGTTAGAGTTCTACCATTTGAGCCACCGTAGTACTTCCTCTAGTAGATTTTTTTTATTGCCAGTCCTGGGGCTTGAACTCAGGGCCTGAGCACTGTCCTTGGGCTTTTTCCTCAAGGCTAGCACTCTGCCACTTCTGGCTTTTTTCTATGTATGTGGTACCCAGGAATCGAACCCAGGTCTTTGTGCTAGGCAAGCACTCTATCACTAGGCCAAATTCCTGGCCCCAGATTTTTATTTCATTTCCTGTCATCAGTAACAGGGTTTGTCAGGATACAACTCCTTCCTTCCTTCCTTCCTTCCTTCCTTCCTTCCTTCTTTCTTTCTTTCTTTCTTTCTTTCTCTCTTTCTCTCTTTCTCTCTTTCTCTCTTTCTCTCTTTCTCTCTTTCTGTACAGAAAATTAGGTTAGATGTCAGAGAACTGTCTAATACTAAAATGGCCAAAGGGACAAGAAGGAGTCCTTTGTCACAACCAGAACACTATGCCAGTGGAACGTTCCCTTTTTAGCTTACTGAGGCCTTTTTCAGGGTTCCTGGGAAACTTATCAAGATGCAACTCAGAATCTCTGCCAGTAAATTTCAGATACCATCTATTGGTCCTGGTGATGTAAGAAAGCATTTATGATCTCCCCTTTCTTTTTGACAGTTTTAGGATTTGAACTTAAGAGCCTTGCTAGGCAAGCACTTTACCCACTTGAGACATGTATGTTTTGCTTCAGGCTATTTTTCAAGAAAGGGTTTCATATTTTTCCCCTTAGGTTGAGCCTGGACCAGCCTCCTACCTACAGCCTTCCTTTAGATAGGACTACAGGCTTGCACCACCATTTACAGTTCCTTTGTGAAATGGGGTCTTGCTAACTTTTGCCTGGGCAAAAGTGACCTTCCTGATCTCTGCCACTTAAGGAACTGGAACTGAAAGATACTTTTTTCTTTCCTATTTTGAAATAAATAAATGAGGACAGCATAGCAGAGAATATTACTCATTTTTAAAATGCAGATGAATTATACAGATTCTTTTTTTTTGGTCTGTTGTGGACCCTGTACTCTGGGCCTGGGCATTGTTTCTGAGCTCTTCAGCTCAAGGCTACCATCCCACTCCTTGAGCCACAGTGTCACCTCCAGTTTTCTTGTGGTTAATTGGAGGAGGAGGTAAGAGGCTCACGGGCTTTAGTGTCTGGGCTGGCTTTGAACCACTGTCCTCAGATCTCAGCCTACTGAGTAGCTAGGATTACAGGCTGGAGCCACCAAGCCCGGCTGAATTGTACAAATTCTTTTTTTTTTTCTTTTTTGGTCATGAGGCTTGAACTCTGGGCCTGGGTACTGTCCCTGAGTGTTTCAGCTCAAGGCTACTGCCCTACCCCTTGAGCCCAAAGTAAAAATGGTGGAGAGCAAGGCTTAAGACCTTGAGTTCACACTTCATTAACTACCTCACTCAAAAAAAAAAGGAGGGAGGTGGGAGTTTGGCCTAGTGGTAGAATGCTTGCTGAGCATGCACAAGGACCGGGGTTGGAGTCTTCGGTACCACATACATAGAAAGAGCTGGAGGTGGTGCTGTGGCTCAGGTGGTAGAGTGCTAACCTTGAGAAAGCCTAAGGACAGTATTCAGGCCCTGAGTTCAAGCCCCAGGACAGAGAGAGAGAGAGAAAAAGAGGGGGGGAGGGAGGGAGGGGGAGAGAGAGAGAGAGAGAGAGAGAGAGAGAGAGAGAGAGAGAGAGAGAGAGAGAGAGAGAGAGAGACAGAGACAGAGAGAGAGACAGAGAGAGAAATGGATGAAGTGGATTTATTTATATTAACATCAAAGTATGTCTGCAAGATTATAAGGGAAACAAGTGAAAGAGACCTTACAGACCTGCTTCTTGTCAAAATTTTTTGTTTTTTTTTTTGTGGATCATGGGGCTTGAACTTGGCCTAAGTATTGTCTCTGAGCTCCACAGCTCAAGGCGAGCACCCTGCTTCTTGTAATACCTAGTTTAAACTGCTGAGTGAGACACTGAAGTTCTATTGCCTGGCTTAGATTCTGGCTTATTCTGCCTGGTTGATATGTTTTAGGTACTCAGAAAAGTGACTGAGACCCAATCAACTGTTAATTATTGCTATGTTCTTCTGAAACTCTAATGCACTTGAACTCACACACACTTTCATTATTAACTGTCTGTGCAATTTGCTTTTCCTTTATAATCTTGCAGATATACTATCTCCAGGTAACCAGCAAAAAACCAGAAGTAGAGGTATGACTTAAGTGATAGATAACCAGCCTCGAGCAAAAGAGCTAACAAAACGTGAGGCCCCACGTTTAAGTCCCAGTACTGGAACACACACACGCAATGGGGACATTGTTCAAATGATAAAGCAGCAAGTTATTGTTGCAGTCCCCAATACCACAGACATTTTTTTTTTAATTTAAGTTTTGTGATGGATGATCTTACAGCTGTGCCAAATGAAAGATGCTTCTTAGATCTCTAGTGGAACCTAGAAAAAGGCTGAACAGAGTTGAGCTCATGGGCTGATTTATGGCAGGGTTTGCCTGACCACTTACTTGAATTACAGGATATCCTTGATAATAGCCAACTATACAATTTAGTTTTTATTCCATTTTAGGCTTCTCTTTTTTCATCTTATATTTGTTTTCCAGATAATCCAGAATTAGATACTAAAGATCACAAGACAACAAAAATGGTATGGTCTTGTTTAACGAATAGGTGATACAAAGGTCATTCATTAGCATTTAGTGTTCTTTCATTTTTCTTTTTGGTTTTGTAGGATTTTGTTTTGGGGTGTCTTTTTTTTTTTTTTTTCCTATGGGTCATGAGGCTTGAATTCTGGGCCTGGGCACTGTCCCTGAGCTCTTTAGCTCAAGGCTACCAACCTACCCCTGAGCATGGGTGGTGTCTCTGAGCTCTTCAGCTTAAGGCTATGGCCCTACCCTTGAGCCACAGCCCCACTTCCCACTTTCTATGGTTTATTGGAGAGAAGAGTCTCAACATTTTTTAGTGCCTAGGCTGGCTTTGAACCATGATCCTCAATCTCAGCCTCCTGAGTAGCTAGGATTACGGGTGTGAGCCACTGCACCTGACGGGGTGTCTTAATGTAGTAGCTGTGTTCCAGATTTTCTCATGGTTGCTGAAGTCAAATAGTCTGTGTGGTTAATAGTGAAATATCAGTGTGATGAATCACATAGGCATGTCTGTTTTTAGTTGGGGGTTTTCTGTAGTTACTTGTGATGAGTTACTTGGGTGAGTTTTAAGTGACTTAAAAGCTAAAAGGCAAAAAAAAAAAAAAAAAAGCTAAAAGGCTCTCATAATTCCAAGGCCTTACACTTAAGTAAGCGTGATCACATCAGGTTCTAATTTTAGTCTTACTTAATTTCTTTTCCCCCAAAGCATTACTGTTTCTAGTTCTAAATATATTCGTCTGATGCCTTTTAAGGAGTAGTTTGCATGCTTGGTGCTGATGTCTCATTGCCGTAATCCTGAGTGTTGGGGAGGCTGAGATCTGAGGAACCTAGTTTGAATCCAGGCAGATAAAAATTAAGACTCCTTCAATTAAGCGCCAAAAAGCTTGAAGTGGAGATGTGGCTCAAGTGGTAAAATACCAGCCTTGATTGAAAAAGACAAACAAGAGTGTGAGTCCCTTAGTTCAAGTCTCAGTACTGGTACATACCAAAGAAGGAGCAATTTTATTTTATTTTTATTTTTTGTGGTTCATGGGGCTTGAACTCAACCTGGGCACTGTCCCTGAGCTCTTCAGCTCAAGGGAACCACCCTACCCTTGAGCCAACCCCCACTTACACTTTTCTAGAGATAAGAGTCTCAGATCCTTTTTTGCCTGGGCTGACTGTGAACCATGATTCTCAGATCTCAGCCTCCCAAGTAGCTAGAGTTACATATGTGAGCCACTGCGCCTGGTTCAAGCAATTTTTACTTGAATAGCAAACAAAATATCATAATAAACTAAGGTTAAGAAATATTAAGGATCTGAGACTATGGCTTAGTGGTAGACTGCATGAATTCCTGGGTTCGATTCCTCATTACCACATAAACAGAAAGCAGAAAGCCATACGTGGAGCTGTGGCTCAAGTGATAGAGTGCTAGCCTTGAGCAAAATAACCTCAGGACAGTGCCCAGGCTCTGAGTTCCAGATGAGAAAGAGAGGGGAGGGGGAGGGAGAGGAAATATGAATATTGAAAGAGACAGAAAATATTGAGTCTGTCTATCTATCTATCTATCTATCTATCTATCTATCTATCTATCTATCTATCTATCGAGAGTGAGAGAGAAAGAGAAAATATTAAGGAAGCCAGGTGCCAGTGGCCCATGCCGATAATCCTAGCTACTCAGGAGGCTGAAATCTGAGAATTGTAGTTCAAAGCCAGCCAAGGTGGCTGAAACTCTTATCTCTAACCATCAGAAAACCAGAAACAGAGCTGTGGCTCAAAGTGGTAGTTAGTCTTTTTTTTTCTTTGTGCCAGTCCTGAGGCTTGAACTCAGGGCCTGAGCACTGTCCTTGGGTTTTCTCAAGGCTAGAGCTCTACCACTTGAGCACCACTTCCAGCTTTTTCTATGTATGTGTTACTGCGGAATTGAACCCAGGACTTAGTGTATGCTAGGCAAGCACTCTACCACTAGGCCAAACTCCCAGCCCCCATGAGTTAGTCTTGAATGAAAGAGCTCAGGGACAGTGTCCAGGCCCTGAGTTCAAGCCCCATGACTGACCAAAAAGAAAAAAAAAGAAAAGAAAAATATTAAGAAATAGGTGCAATTGAGAATTGCACAAAAATTTCTCCCAAAGCTATTCAGTGTTATAGATTTGAATGTTTCAAATAGATGGGAAATTAGAATAGGACTGTATTTGAAATGTATGTTTTAAATTGTATATTTAAACTCCTCTCTTAATCTTGGTGTATTTTCAAGTTTTAGTGTGTATGCAAATATCTGTCCGACCCTGTTCATTCCTTTTAGAAGTTTTTGTTTTCATTTTTGTCAGTTATGGGGCTTGAACTTAGGGCCTAGGCTCTCTCTGTCCCTGATTGTTTTTGCTCAAGGCTAGCACTCTACCACTTGGACCCACAACTCCACTTACAGTTTTCTGGTGGTTAATTGGGGGTAAGAGTCAGCAGATTTCCTTGCGAGGGCTGATTTGAACCATGGCTGTCAGGTCTTGGCCTCCTAAGTAGCTAGGATTATAGGTGTGTACCACCTGGTGCCAGTTAGAAGTTTATTTTTAAGAAATTGAAAAGCAGCCTGGCACGGTGGATCACACCTATAATCCTAGCTACTCAGAAGGCTGAGATCTGAGGATCCTTGTTTGAAGGCAGAAAAGTTTGTGAGACTCTTATCTTGAATTAACCAAGTAGAAGTGTGGCTCAAGTGGTAGAGCAACAACTTTGAGTAAAAAATGTCAAACAAAGCTGGATGCTGTAGTTCATACCTATAATCCTAGCTACTTAGGAGGCTGAGATCTTGAGGCCTGTGGTTCAAAGCCAGTCTGGGCAGGAAAGTCCCTGAGACTCTTGTTTCCAATGAACCACCAGAAAACCAGAAGTGGTGCTGTGGCTCAAAGTGTTAGAGAACTAGCCTTGAACAAGAACAGCTCAGAGATGGCTCCCAGGCCCAGAGTTCAAGCCCTAGGACCAAACAACAACAAAAAAGCCAAACAAGATTGAGAGGCCCTAGGCCCAAGCCTCAGTACTAGAGAGACAGAGGAAAAAAATGATAGAAGGAAAGGGTGGGAAGAAAGGGAGGAGAGAGGGATGGACAGAGGGAAGGAAGAAAAGAAGAAGACGATGAAATGAAATGTGAGTGTTCAAAGATGACTGAGCTTTTTATAGTTAGCACTGGGTGATTCATCTGTCCAGTCTGCTTCCAAAGCTAGCTCCTCCTTTTCCTTTCCTAAGATGTCACACCACCTCTCACCACTCGCCTCCTTTCCTTGCCTAATCCATTCATTGGCTGGGTTCTCTGCTCACACTAAACTCCTGCAACACAAAAATCTGCATTTTTGGCTGGACTAATATTTTGAATAAGACATTTTCTTCCTTAAGACAGGCCAAGGCTTTTCTTTGTTTGTGTTTTGTTTCATTTCATGGAACTAGGGATTGAACCCAGGGCTTTTGAGCTTGTTAGAAAAATATCTCTTGACCCATGGACTCAGTCCCTTGGTTCATATTTTGGTTTTGAGATAGGATCTTTAATTTTTCTTCCAGGCTTGCCTTGAACTTGGAATCCTGTCTTCACTTTCCTAGTAGCTGGGATTACAGGTATGTACTAGCTCTTAAATTAAGTCTCAAAAATGATTGAGGTGTGTTTACACTGCGTTCTTTTTCATTCCTTTATTTCTAGTGCTAGTATTAAGAGCTCGAATTTAAGGTGTGGGTGTTGATGTTTAGTTTAGTTTTGTTTTGTGGATCAGGGGACTTGAATTCAGAGCCTGGGCACTGTCCCTGAGTTTATTTGCTCAAGACTAGCTATCACTTTGAGCCACAGCATCATTTCCAGTTTTCTGGTGGTAAATTGGAGATAAGAGTCTCACAGGCTTTGCTGCCCCAGCTAGTTTCAAACCTCAATCATCAGATCTCAGCCTGTTGAGTAGCTAGAGTAACAGACATGAACCACCAGCACCTGGCTCGAGGCTGTCACTTGAATCATAGCCCCACTTTTGCCTTTTTGCTGGTTAATTGGAGATCAGAGTCACAGACCTTCTACCGCATCTTACTTTGAACCGAAATCCTTAGATATCAGCCTCCATCATAGTAGTATTATATCTCTGAGCCATGGTGCCTGGCCCATTGCCCTACTTTTGGACTTTGATATGGGCTGTTTGATCACCAATAGAAAAGCCCTCGAAAAAGGTACCAGTTTGAGCCCTTGAGTTACATGAAAGTCTCTGATACAGTTTGAATTGATTTTGTACAGGATGAGAGACAGAGTATTAGTTTTAATCTTCTACATGGGAATATCTCATTTTCCCATGTTGAAGAGGCTGATATTTCTACAATACACCTTTTTGGATGTTTTCTCAAGGATCTGATGGCTGAAGCTGTGTGTTTGTTTCTCAATTATCTGTATTACATTAAATTACATTTCTGTTTCTGTGCTAGTACCATGCTGTTCTTGTTACTATGGCTCTGTTGGACACTTTGAAATCTAGTATTGTCTCATTTCTATTTTTTTTCAAGATTGTGTAGAATGTAGTAATTTGTGTATCAACATAAATTTTGTAATTTTTCCTGATTTCTATGAAGAATGACATTGGAATTTTTTTTGCATCGAAACTCTAGATTGTTTGGCCATGTAGCCACTTTCATATTAATTGTATTTATCCAGTAACCATGGGAAACATTTCCATATTCTAATATCTTCCTCAGTTCTTTTGTTTAGTGTTTTATAATTTTTATTACAGTGGTTTTCACCTTTTTAGTGAAGTTTATCCTTTGATACTTTTTGTTTTTTGATCTGATTGTTTTCTATATTATTTTTCACCCATGATTTGTTTCTTAATAATTGATATATAAGAAAGCTACTGGTGTGTGTGTGTGTGTGTGTGTGTGTGTGTGTGTGTGTGTGTGTGTGTGTGTATATCCTGGAGGTTGAATTTAAGGCCTGGATGCTGTTCCAAGCTTTTTTGCTTATGGCTAATACTATGCAAGTTGAGCCACTGTTCCATGTCTGGCCTTTGGTGGTTAATTGGACTTGTCTGCCCAGACTGGCTTTAAACCTGGATTTTCAGATCTCAGCTTCTTAAGTAGCTAGAATTATAGGCATAAGCTACAAGTACCTGGTTAAGATTTTTGAAAGTTGATTTTGTGTCTATTTTTTCCTGATTTTAAACATTTGGTTTAAGTGGTTTAGTTTTATTAATATATAAATCATTGCACTGATTTTGATTTTTCTTTGAGGTGAATTTCTGAAAGTAGAATTAATATGACAAAAGATAAAGATATCTTTTACTGTTTTTGGTACAAACTGCCATTTTCCCACCAGAAAGGGTTAACACAGCACCAATATTCCAGAGAAAGGGATCCAAGAACAACTAGGCTCCCCCAAGACAGTCTCCCTAAGTTGTGGCTTCTTTGATGTAGGGAAACTATTTTATGGCTGTAACGTTTCTTTGAAGTTGATAGACTAGTGAAACTGAATTTTTTTTTTTTTTTTTGCCAGTCCCTTGGCTTTCTCAAGGCTAGTGCTCTTCCACTTGAGCCACAGCTCCACTTCTAGCTTTTTCTGTGTATGTGGTACCAAGGAATCAAACCCAGGTCTTCATGCATGCTAGGCAAGAGCTCTGCCATTAGGCCACACTCCTAGCCCTACTTCCAGCTTTTTCTATGTATGTGGTACCAAGGAATTGTGCATGTTAGGTAAATACTCTACCACTAGGTCAAACTCCCTGCCCCCTGAACAATTTCTGTATGCTAGTAAAGCTATTTTTATTTTTAATTATTTACCCATCTTTATTGAGGTCATTTTTTTCTTTACAAGTTGAATATAAAACAGCTATATGTAAGCTATATATAGATAGTGAAAGATTTTTTTTGTGAATATATGTGTAATAAAAGGTTATTTCCCCCAACTAACCTTTTTTTTTTTTTTTTTGCCAGTCCCGGGGACTGACCTCAGAGCCTGAGCACTTAGTGATCTACCACTTGTGCCACAGTACCACTTCAGCTTTTCTATGTATGTGGTAGCCAGGAACTGAACCCAGGTCTTCATGCATGCTAGGCATGCACTTTACCACTAGGCCAAATGCCAGGTCCCCAAATTACCATATTGGAAGCTTATTTGATTTTTTTTCTTTTTGCCACTCTTGGTGCTTGAACTCAAGAACCCAGTTTCTCTGAGCTACTTTTGTTCAAGGCTAGCACCATACCAGTTGAGCCAGAGTGCCACGTCCAGGTTATCCTATTTATGTGGTACTGGGGAATCAAACACCGAGCTTCATACATGCTAGGCAAACACTCTACCACTAAGCTACATTCCCAGCCATTATTTGAATTTGAAATAGTATATTTGTGTAATTATACCTGGCTTTACTCTTTCTTTCTTTTTTTGGTATGTCACTTCTATCCTTCCTAGATTCTAGGAATGATGGCTGCAAAGTGTTGCACAGACACATAAAAATATGGAGGCAGGGATGTCAACTGTTTGTGAACAGCTTTGAAACCCCTCTTAAAATATTTGTTAATATGTTATCATCCAAATCTGAAACACAGAGATAATTGTAGATTTTAATCTTCATTGTTCTAAACTATGGACTATATTGAAAAATGCTTAATGGAGAGAAGCATGTGATAAAATGAGAAGAATCTAGACATGGTGGAGTAGAAAGATGGTGGACCCTAATGGATACAGAATTTCCAGGAACTCTGCTGCTCGCACTTCAGCTCTCAGGTTTTAAACAGGAAGAGTAACTCTATTGACAGATTTGATTCCAGATTTCGTTCCAGAGAACCCCAAATACGACTTTGGTGTGAAGTCTTCCAGTTTCTACCTTCCCTATCACTCTCCCATCTCCCATTCTTTCCATCAGTGTTTTTCTCTCTCCTTGTTTTTGTTATTTATTTATTTATTTTTGTGGGTCATGGGGCTTGAACTTAGCCTGTCTGTCCCTGAGCTCTTCAGCTCAAGGCTACCACCCTACCCCACCCCTCCAAAAAAAAAAAAAGAGGGAAAGAGAAAGATGATGGGGGAATACTATATAATATATATTATTGATATGCTACTTGTACCACTAATATATGTAATATTATATAGTATCAATATATATAATATGTTACACATGATTATATTAGATATTATATATTACTAGTTTTTATATTTATAAACATTTATAAATTGTATCATGAACATAATATATGAATTATGTTTATGTTGGTAAATATTTTTACATGACATATTTATTATGCATTTATATCATTTATTTTAGAGGTATTGTTATTATTATTATTATTTGCCAGTCCTAGAACTTAGACTAAGGGCCTGAGCACTGTTCTTGGGCATTTCTCAAGGCTAGCACTCTACCACTTGAGCCACAGCACCACTTCCGGCTTTTTCTATGTATGTGGTATCAAGGAATCAAACCCAGGGCTTCATGGATGTTTGTCAAGCACTCTACCACTAGGCTACACACCCAACCAAGGTTATTGTTTTATATTGCAAGGCTATATAAAAATAAAATAATACTAAAGATACTCCCCGAAATATATTGCAGGAGAACTGAAGTGAAATAGTTTTACCAGTCAATATTTTCTTCCTTTATAAGTTTTTTGATACTAAATGTTTGAGTTATTTCCATTCCCCAGGCTTTATATACTAAAGAATGTTGGACTTAGGTATTGGAAATATCAGTATTAATGAATAAGATAGCCTGGGGAAAACATGAAAACCAGAAGTTCAAGAGTAGATAGTGGGTTTTTGTTTTTTGTGTGTTTTTTGATGCTTGTGGGTCTTGAACTCTGGGTCTAGTAGCTGTACTGAGCTCTTTAGCTCAAGATTTGGCTCTACTCCTTGAGCCACAGCACCCCTTCCAATTTTCTGGCCCAGAGTTTCCGGTTCTTTAATGCCAGGCCTGTCTTTGAACTGATCCCAGCCTCCTAAGTAGCAGGATTACAGGTGTGAGCTGGCTCTCTTAATATAACAAAAATGTTTTTGGTTTCTCCATATAATTTTGCCAAAAGAATATATAGGCTGAAACAAATGCAGTTATGTGTGAGCCACTTTATCTTCTTAGAAATTCTCCTTTTAAGCCAGATCTGGATAGTTTTCCTGCTCATAAATACCCTACCTGCTAGAAGAAAGGCAGAGCAAATTAAAGCACCCTAAAAACTTTAGGATTTAGGGATTTAAAGATACTAGAAAGTTTGTTTATTTTGCTTTTTAAAAAATATTTGGCTAGTTTTGTTATTTTATTTTGGATCACCACTTCAGTCTCCAGTCAACTTTACTGTCAGCATAACTTTGCAGATATTTCTCCAGTTTCCTGAGAGTGTTTTGCTTTTTTTGTATGAGGATATTGAGGCTTGAACTCAGGATTTCATGTTTTTCCTTAGCTTTTTCACTCAAGGCTGGTATTCTCTACCACCTGATCCTCATCTCTATGTCTCACTTTTTGCTGGTTACTTGGAGGATCTCTTTGATTTCTTCAGATCTCAATCTTCTGAGTAGGTGGGATTATAAACTAGCCATCATCAACAGGCTGGGAAGTCTTACAATAAACAACTTTCTTTCCTTTGCATAATAATTTATTATAGCACTTTACACATTTGATAAATTAAGCTCGGTGCCTAAATATCTTAAATTTTCATAAGTCATGTACCTTTCTTGTGTAGCTCCTATGTAGTTTCTAGATGGCCTTACACTAAGCAGATCAAATATTATGGTTTATGTCTGTGGGGAAATACGTTCTGGGCAAATGGAACTTTTTTTTTTTTTTTGCTAGTCCTGGGCTTGAGCTCAGGGCCTGACTACTGTCCTTGGGCGTTCTTAAGGATAGAGCTCTACCACTTGAGCTACAGCTGCACTTCTGGCTTGTTTTTCTACGTATATGGTACTGAAGAGCTCAGGAACAGCACCCAGGCCCAGAGTTCAAGCCCCACAACTTACCCCTCCTCTCCCCCCCCCAAAAAAAAAAACAAAAAGAGAAAGAAATGGATGTTGATCTTATAGTCGATGTTCCAAGACAAAGGAGAAAATGTTCTTACTCAGGGAAGTTTCTAGTTTGGCGAGAGGAATGGAGTGGTAGCCTTAAGCAGTGGTACCTGAGATACATGGGCAGAAATGAAGAGAGACAGAGGGGTCTGGTAGAGATGTTGAAAAGAAGTCACCACAGGGAGATGTGAGCTAAGTCAGGTCATAGAGGTTCAGCTGGGTGCCTGCAGAGAAAGTGGATGTGACTGGTGTAGGGTTATGTCATGGGAGGGCTTAGGGACAGGAGTACCTCAGGGATGTTGGGACAGAAGTGAGTGGTGACAGAGTGGCGGATAAGCCTAAAGGCAAGCTGGAGTCCTGATTTCACAGCCTGGCTTTGTGACTTCTCTGCTATTGTCCTGCTTCACATGGCTATTCTGAGGAAGAAATGGGAAGTGTTTCCATGACATGTCCTTAAGGCTGAAATGGGAAGTGTTGTCAGCCTTTGTTCTAAGGATGGAAGGGGAAGTGTTGCCATGATTTGTTTTCAGGAAGAAGTGGGAAGCGTTGCCATTGTATATAGTTTATGCTTATAGAACTTACTTGTTAACCTGACTGGTTCATATATGTGTGATTCCTGCCTGATTCTTTGGCTCGGGGGGGGGGGGGGGGCAGCGTCATAGGTCTTGAACTTGGCCTCGACATTGTCCATGAGCTCTTCAGCTCAAGACTACCATCCTATCCTTGAGCCAAGCTCACTTCCCATTTTCTAGAGGTTAAGAGTCTCAGGTTCTTTTGTGCCAGGCTGGCTTTGAACCTTGATCCTCAGATCTCAGCCTCCTGAGTAGCTAGAATTACAGGCGTGAGCTACCCTGCTGGCTCCTGCCTGATTCTTAAGAGCATTTGCGTTTCTTTAGAAAACAAGATGGACTTCAGAGTTTAGAGAACTATGCTACTTTTTGTGAGGCACTGTCAGGAATGACATAATTCAGAATAAAAAGGGCAGTCTTGACCTCATTTAGAGAAGCCAATTCCTACTAGTAGTTTCTTCTAAAGTGTATACCTGTAGAAATAGTTTTAGACTAATACTTGCTTATATAGTTGACATAATATGTGTCATGGGGTTTATGTGGCAGAATCTACTTAGGATATACGTGTGTGTGTGTGTGTATGTGTGTGACATAGACCCCATGAGGCAGAATCTACTTGGATACACACACACACACACACATATATAATTATACATAATAGGAAATGTTTTGGTGCCAGTACTAGAGCTTAAACTCAGAGCCTGGGCACTGTTGCTTAACTTTTTCACTCAAGGCTAGCCTTCTACCACTTCAGTAGCAGCTCCATATCTAGCTTTTTTGGTGGTTAATTGGAGATAAGAGTCTCACAAACTTTCCACCTGGATGCTTTGAACCTTGATCCTCAAGGTTTCAGCTTCCTGAGAAGCTAGGATTATTGACACCCAGATAGGAGATTTACATTTACAGGAGCAATAACCATAGCTATTAGGCAAATCTTAAAGATTTTATTTAGTAATCAAGAAATCAGCCAAGTAGATTGACAAAATTCTTTTTAATGCAATTGAAAGTTTCTGTATATCAATGCCTATATTTTATGTAGATTTCCACTGCTATTTCTTTACTGTAATTAAGTCTGTTTCTGTAAATAAAAAATTAATTTTTGTGCTGGGTGCCAGTGGCTCATGCCTGGAATCCAAGATACTTAGGAGGCTGAGATCTGAGGCTCACGATTCAAAGCTAGCCCGGGCACAAAAATCCATGAGACTTTTTATCTCCAGTTAATCACAAGAATACCAGAAGTGGTGCTGTGGCTTCAAGGGGTAGGGCGATAGCCTTGAGCTGAAGAGCTCAGGGACAGTCCCCAGGCCCAGAGTTCAAGTCCCACCACCGATAAAAAAATAGAAATTTTTCTGTCTTTTGTGTGCTGGCCCTAATCTCAGAGCCTGGATGTAGGCCCTGAATTTTTTGCTCAAGGCTGAGCGCTCTACAACTTGCACTACAGTCCAGCTTTTGGCTCTATTGGTGGTTACTTGGTGAAGAGTCTTACAGACTTTCATTGCGTGGTCTGATTTTGAATTGTGATCCTCAGATCTCCTGAGTAGCTGGGACTATAGGCATGAGTCACTGTGTCTGGCTCAAAATTAATACTTTTTTTTTTTGCTTTGTGAATAATGCCTCTCTTTTCTTTGACTGTTAGACTTTTATTTAAATCTAATGTAGGTAAAGTTAAGCATTTCTAGAACTTGTTATAGGAAATAGAAAAGTTTTTTCCTTCCTATTGAATAATTTGTTTTTAATATGTCCTTTTAGTGTCTATTACTATGGCAATGATGGCAGGGACTGCAGCCTCCTTTCCTATGAGCAACCATACCCGGGAAAGAGTAACTGTAGCCAAGCTCACACTGGAAAACTTTTACAGCAACCTGATTGTTCAGCATGAAGAGAGGGAAACCAGGTATATAAAATACTGGTCACATTTAAACAAACTGGGCTGGGTGTGTTGGTGAACCTCCATAAGGCTGTAGGAGAATTGTGAGTTTGAGGGCTAGGTGATGAAACGGCTTAAAGAGAGGGGGTTGAAGGAGAGAGGAAAGGAGGAAGGGATGAAGGAAGAAGTAAAGGAGGGAAGGAGAAAGGGAGGGAGGGACTGGTGGAAGGAAGGAGGGAAGGAGCTAGGGAATAAAGGAGGGAGGAAGGGAGGAAAATGGACAGTAAGAAAGAAAAAGGGAAAGAAACAAGGAAGCAAGCTTACCCTGTGATTGGACAGTAAGCTTACCTTTCACTAACAGATCTAATCTGTTACCTTTCACTAACAGATAATAGATACTTGCCTGCTGACTTAATTTTTCTGCCCTGACACTGCATCTAGTTATATTTTTACAAAATAATTTTCTGGGAACCCAGTGTGCACTCTGCATATTTATATCTCTTGTCAGTTTGAGTTTTAAATAAACCTTTTCAAGCTCTAAAATTGTGGTATATCTCTTTGTATTTTCGTTCAGAAGCCTGCTTCAACAGGATTGGCTTTAATTTCTAGTGTTTTCTTACAGGCTTTGAGTTTTTTCACTCAAGGTTAACCCTCTACTGCTTGAGCCACAGCTCCACTTTCAGCTTTTTTTCCCCCTCAGTCCTGGGCTTGAGCTCAGGGCCGGAGCACTATCCTTGGGTTTTTCTCAAGGCTAGAACACTACCACTTGAGCCACAGCACCATTTCCAGCTTTTTTCTTTGTATGTGCTACCGAGGAATCAAACCAGTGTCGTTGTGCCTGCAGGCAAGCACTCTACCACTAGGCCAAACTCCTAGCCCAAAAAGCCAAAATGGCCTTCCAGTTTCTAAAGAATTTTAATAAAATTAAATATACCTGTTACACTGAACATCTATCCTTGAGTAAGTGTTGAAATCATGATTCAAATACAAGAAAGGATAGCTACCTTAAAATATATGCTTTCAACATCATTACCTACCTCTACTAGTATAAGCTTGAAGGAATAGTAATTTTCCTATTAAAACATTAGTCATCTTTATTAACTAATATTTATGCAGGAGGAAGTTTAGAAATGATGATTTGAGTGCTGGGAGTTTGGCCTAGTGGTAGAGTGATGATTGCCTAGCATGCATGAAGACCCGGGTTCGATTCCATGGTACTATATACACAGGAAAAGCTGGAAGTGGTGCTGTGGCACAAGTGGTAGAGTTCTTGCCTTGAGAAAAAGCTCAAGGACAGTGCTCAAGACCTGAGTTCAAGGCTCAGGACTGGCAAAAATAAAATGATGATTTGGGCTACCTACATCTGTAAGTAGTAGAGCACTTTCTACTTGCCTAGCTACTTAGGGGCTGAGATCTGTAGATCCCAGTTCACAGTCAGTCGGAGAGAAAAGTCCCTTGACATTCTTTACTTAAGCAGCAAAAAGCCAGTGGCTCAAGTGGTAGAGTGAAAAGGATTAGGGACAGTGCCCAGGCTCTGAGCTTACTTCCTAGTATGAACACACACATGCACATGCACACAGAGCATCTTTTGCCTGTATGATAAATTGTTGTTGGTCATGGGGCTTGAACTCAGGGCCTGAGCTATGTGTCTGAGCTCTCACTGAAGACTAGCACTTTACCACCTTGAGTCATAGTTCCAGTTCCAGTTTTTGAGTGGGTAATTGTCGTTAAGAGTCTCACACTACCTAGACTGGCTTCAAACTGAACAGGATCCTCAGATCTCACCCTCCTGAGTAGGTAGGATTATAGGCATGAGCCACTGGTACCCATCAAAAGCTTGTATCTTGAGAAACTATGGGTTTGGTTTTTTTTTTTTGGCCAGTCCTGGGGCTTGAACTCAGGGCCTGAGCACTGTCTTTAAGCTTTCCACAGCTAGAGCTCTACCACTTAAACCATAGCACTACTTCCGAGTTTTTCTATGTATGTGGTACCAAGGAATCAAACTCGGGTCTTCGTGTATGCTAGGCGAGCACTCTACCACAAACTCCTGGTCCTGAGAAACTATTCTTTGTAAACACTTGAATCTTGATTCAGTTTGAAAGCTTCTTTTTAGCCGAGCATACAAAGTGGTTAGCTTAAATAATAAATATATTTCTTTCTTTCCCTTTTTTTTAATGCTAGTTCTGAGGCTTGAACTTGGGGCCTGAGCACTGTCCTTGGACATTTTGCTAGTGCTCTGTCATTTGAGCCACAGAGCCACTCGCAGCTTTTTCTGCATATGTGGAATCTGTGTACATACTGAGGAATGCAACTCAGGGCTTCGTGCACACTCTGACCAATATATTTCTTAAACAGAAATAAGAATACATGTAAAATTTTAACTGTCTTTTCTTTTAAAAAGGCAGAAGAAATTAGAAGTGGCCATGGAGGAAGAAGGATTGGCAGATGAAGAGGTAAAGTGATGTTTTTATACATGTACAAAAAATAATCCCAGTGATTTTTATCAGTCAGCTGGTTTTACAGCTTAGTACTTGTATAACTTTTAATTCTTTTGCAGCTTTAATGATTTCATCATTTGAATATGGGCTTGCTTGTTGCAATCCTAGCCACCTTTATAAAGAGGCAGTATTTAAAAAAAAATCCAGCAATATATATTTGGTGAATGTTATTTACAGTATTCTTTCTCTCCCCTCTTCCTCTGTCCTTCCTTCCTTATACTGATTTTAGGCTCAAGGAATATTACAAATAAACCTGAAATAAAATGTGCCTTATATATTTTAATAAACATAAAGCTTTAAAAAGGAAATTTTATACTGTCTCCTTCAGTAACACATATGCTTGTTTGTGTGTGCAATTATGTAAAAAAAATGTGTGTCTATGTTATAGTCCTAGAGGGATAGTTCATGATACAATCTTTGCTTATTATGTCCATCCCTAGCATGGGCAAAAAGTAAGAAGAAAAGCCAGCAATAAATATGTATACACTGTAGGATATAGCAATCTTTAATAGAAGCAGAAGCTGGAAGCTGGTGGCTCACACCTATTTGTAATTACTCTGGAGGCTGACATATGAGGATTAAGCCTTAAGCCAGCTTGGGCAGACAAATATATATATATATATATATATATATATATATATATATATATGTATATATACACACACACATACACATATATGATCTCCAATTAATCATCAAAAAGCCAGGAGTAAGCCAAGTGTTTGTGACTTACACCTGTAATACTCGCTACTTAAGAGTCTTGAGATCTGAGGATTGTGGTTCAAAGCCAGCTGGGGCAGGAAATTTTATCAGACTCTTATCTCCAGTTAACTACTAAAAGAGTCAGAAGTGGATCTGTGGCTCAGGTGGTGCCAATACTGAGGTTTCAACTCAAGGCCTCATGTCATCCTTTGGCTTTTTCACTCAAGGTTGGTACTCTACCATTTGAACCATACCTTCATTTCTGGCTTTTTTTTTGAGGGAGGATGGTGATGTTCTAAGAAATGAACTTGGGGCCTGTTCAGAGCTAGTACTCCATCACCTGAGCCACAGATCCACTTCTGACTTTTAGTATTGTAGACAAGTAAAAAGCAAAATTATATGTATATATAATTACATGTGAACATGTCAATGTAAGTTGATAGCACTAGTGGAAAGCTGTCCTTAGAATAATTAACTAAGAAAGGTAGACTTTATTTGCTAGATGACAGGGAATCACTACCTAGTTGATTAACAGCTTCCTGAGTATACTATAAAAAACAAAAATCTTGGGCTGGGAGTTTGGCCTAGTGGTAGAGTGCTTGCCTAGCATGCATGAAGACCCAAGTTCGATTCCTTGGTACTACATACATAGAAAAAGCTGGAAGTGGTGCTGAGGCTCAAGTGGTAGAGCTCTAGCCTTGAGAAAGCCCAAGCCCAGGACTGTCTTGGGGCTGGGAGGTTAGTCTAGTGGTAGAGTGCTTGCCTAGCATGCACGAAGACCCGAGTTTGATTCCTTGGTAACATATACATAGAAAAAAATCCAGTCATGGTGCTCTGGCTCAAGTGGTAGAGTCCTAACCTTGAGAAATCCCAAGGACAGTGCCCAGGCCCTGAGTTCAAGGCCCAGTACTGGAAAAAATAATCTTGAGATAGAATTTGTTTTTGAACTCATGTAATATTACAGATAATTAATTCCCATTATGGTATTACATGATCCATAGAATGATGATACTTCCTTTTTGGTATGTACTGTTTGTATTCAAAACTTTGTAAGTATTGTTGATGGCCACATTATAGAAGCTGTCAGATATTCCAGTGTACACCGTCAGCATTGATTTGGTCGAGTCCTGTCTGTAGACTTTTAGTACATGTTCTGAAATGGTACAACTGGGGCTTGAACTCAGGATGTGCTAGTCTCATTTGTTTTTTTTTTCCCACAAGGCTGGCATGCTGCCACTTGAGCCACACCTTTACTCCTAGCTTTTTGGGGTTAATTGGAAGTAAGTCTCATGGACTTTCATGCGCAGGAAGGCATCTTCAGATCTCACCTTTCCGAGTAACTAAGATTACACATATGAACCACTAGGCTAGGCCTGTACTGTTTTTATAATCTGGAGAGAAAGGGGGGGGGGATTCAAAATTACCTTTCAAATGTGGTGTATTTATTTAGTTACATCAACAAAGCTAAACCTTTTTTTATTTTTTGCTATATTCTTGGAGAACATGATACTATACTGCCCCCATGTGGTTTGTTCAAGTAGTCATAGCCTTAAATTTGAAAACAAAGTCCGTTAAGGCTACAAATACTTTCGGGCACACCATCAATATCTTAGTAAAAAGAACTTAAAGAAAATTCTTGCAGTTGATTGTAGTTGATGTAGAATCTATCTTAGTTCTTATGTATAATTGTAGCTTTAATTGCATTTTATAGATTCAAAGCCCAGTATAATCTCTCAACACAAACAAACCTAGTATATCTGTACATCTCTTAGGAAAATGGTTGTTTCATTTTAATGTTAATTCTCCTTATTACCTGATTTATGTTTGTGTGTGTGTGTCTGTGTCTGTCTGTACTGGAGTTTGAACTCTGCCGGGGCCTACCGGCAGCAAATTGGGGTTCCTGAAATAGGGGGCAGGGACTGGAAAAATTAGAAGAGAGACAAACACATCGGGTCCGGGAGGTCTGCAGCCCAGGCAAAAACTGCCGCCCCGTTTATTCTCAACTCAAAGCTTATATCCCTTCTTGAGACCAGGGCACTGCCAGGTGTTACATCCAGATGGTTAATCAGGGAACTGTTGGGGGTTACATTCATATGGTAAATCTCAGATCAATTGAACAGGAGAAGGCCAAAAAACAATAAGACAACCAAGCAATTATCTGATGCAAATCAAAGTACAGTTTGATTCCACTCTGGCTCCCAACAGAACTCAAGGCTTCATTTAGTTATTTAACTCAAGGCTAGTCACCTACCACTTGAGCAACACCTCTGCTTTCCATTTTTTGCTGGTTATTTGGATATAAGAGTCTCACAGACGTCTCTTCCCAGGCTGGCCTTGAAATAGGATCCCCAGATCTTAGTTTCTTGAGTACTAGGATTACAGATTGTGTGCCTCTAGCACCCAGCTATCATCTGATGTTTTACAAAAAATGTTCTGTTTTATTGTTGTCTAAATTTACCACAGTACTCTTATGGTATCAAAAGACCATTAAAGTTTCTTTTGTTTTGTCAGTTGTGGGACTTGAACTCTGGGCCTGGGCAGTGTCCCTCAACTCAAGGCTAGCTCTCTACCACTTGAGTCAGAGCACTACTTCTGGTTCCCTAGTGATTAATTGGCAATGAGAGTCTCATGGATTTTGGTGCCCAGGCTGGCTTTGAACCATGATCCTCAAACCTCAGCCTCCTTGAGTAGCTAGGATTACAGGTATGAACCACTGGCGCCCTGTTAAACCAAGTTGTTTTTTTTTTTTTTTTTTTTTGCTTGAGCTCAGGGCCAAGGAATCAAACCCCGGTCTTCATGCATGCTACGCAAGCACTCTACGACTAGGCCAAACTCCTGGCCTAGACCAAGTTTTTTTTTTGTTGTTTTGATGTTAAATTTTTTTTAATTAAATGATTTTTGTATACAAAGCTCAATAATACTGAAAAGTCACAGGATACTTAGGGGGCAGTCAATGTGTACATTTTCAAAAGTTAGATATTGTTGTTTTATATGAATTTATAGTATAATCCATATGTTTTCAGGCTTTAAAATAAACTGGTAGTGTTTTATAAGAAATTATAGTATGGTCCAAATGTTTTCAGGCTTTGGAATCAATGTTGAGTGACTTGGAGACAGTAGCACAGGAGTTGGCCCAGGTGTAGAAGGGTAGGGGAGGTGCAGAGACTGAAAAAGTCATGTTGGGGATGGCACCACAGCCTTGTCGATGTGCTCATTCAGGTGGCCCTTGAGAGAGGGAGGAAAGGACTTTAGCTAGACCCAAGAGAAGGCACTTGAGGACCTCTTTTCTATTTATCTCCTTCACCAAGACATAGTTGTCTTAAAATTCCCCTCCCCTACCCCCATATACACCCTGCATTTCTTTGGAGAATCCAAGAATAGATACACTGCAGTACCTTCCAGCACAATAAACACAGCATCATTCCTTGACTAGGGTTCTGAGAAGGAAGAGGAAGGTGACCTCTGCCTTGGTAGAGGCCAAGATTTTATTCTTATGGAAGCAAAACTGGCACATACAGCCCCAGAGATTTCATGGTAGTCCTGCTTGTTGAGGTTCTATCAGGATGGTTTGAGGATCCTTGCGAACACAGGATATAGACAGGTGTCTGTCCCTTAGTTAAATGTTCCTAAATTGTACTTTTTTATTTTTTTTTGTCAGTTGTGGAGCTTGAATTCTGGGCCTGGGCGCTGTCCCCAAGCTCTTCAGCTCAAGGCTTCTACCCTACCCCTGGGTCTGGGCATTGTCCCTGAGCTCTTCAGCTCAAAGCTACTGCTCTACTCCTTGAGCCACAGCACCACTTCTGGTTTTCTAGTGGTTAATGGGAGATAAGAGTCTCATGAACTTTAGTGCCCTGGCTGGCTTTGAACCACCATCCTTAGATCTCGGCTTCCTGAGTAGCTAGGATTACAGGTGTGAGCCACTGTGCCTGGTTACAATTTTGTTTTTTGCTCAGTTCCAAGTATTTTGTTTAATTTTTGTCAGTCTCTGCGCATTTTCAAACATGAGTTACAAGGACATTAGTAATTAGTAATTGTTTCCATAACTTACTGTTTTGGCAAGCAGAGATTATGTAAGAGGGACTTCTCTTATTTCCTCACCTTTTAGCTGCTCTCTTGTCCATCTCTATTCCTAAAAGGAAGACTTTATTAAAATTACACACCAATAGAGTAATCTGAAATCTTATGAATATGGCTATTTAATTTTCAGTCTACTGAATGTCAGTTCTCGGGTAGGTGAAGTGGCTTTTCAGTGTCCTCTCTTTCCCTTTATTTTCTCTATTCCCTTTGGCTAGACAAGTTTTTAAATTGCACTCATAACATTTATTTTCACAGGGATGTGTAAATTCACTTGGGTGTTTGAATCTAAGATGTAATGTCTTGATTTCATCATCTTTAACATTGCTAGAGGTATCTGACACTATATTCTATATATGATACATGCTTAAATATCTGAATAATTCACTTAACTCTTTTATAGAAGAAATTGGCAGGAGCAGGGATAGTGCTTATTGTTAATTTTGGCTGACTTAAAGAGCAATATTTCTGAGTCATTATGGAAATTGTGACTTTCTTCTGAATCGAGCCAGTTGAAAATGAGCAGATGTCTGAAAAAATTCAGACAGTTTGTTTTCATTCTGTGTTACCGCTACTAGAAATGATCAAAACCCCAGAATTTTGTGTGTGTGTGTGTGAGGAAGAAGTAACATTTAAACAACAAAATGTCTATTTCAGTTGTAACCGCAGGTCTTTTAAAAAAAATGCTGCTAATTAATGCTAATTATTTTATTTCTATGTTCATCCTGGGGCTTGAACTCAGGGCGTGGACTCCATTTCAGAGCTCTTTTACTCAAGGCTGCTTTTCTACCACTGGAACCACAGTTTCTGGTTTTGGGAATCATAAACCTCAGTAGTTGTAAAGAGACATTTTGGGAATAAGAGAATTGAAGCAAAATAGATATTCTGACAATAAAAATCTATCAGAATTCTTAAATTATTTTTCTAAAGCTGAATTTTGTGTTAGACTTAAATTAGCATATAAAAGAATTATAATGGACTAATTCTTTTTATGAATTATGTTAATAAGTTAGTATATAGATGAAAAATGATTTTAATTAGATTGATCTTAATTAACTGAAACCTCAATTGCGATTGAGAGTAATTAAGAGGAAATATTAAAAAAATGATTCTTGGCCACATGCTGTGTGTGGTCTATTTTTGTAAATCTTGGGAGGCTTTTCTGAGGAGTCTGATTCAAAGCCAGCATGGGCAGAAAAATCTGAGAAATTCTTATGTCCAATTAACCAGCAAAAAGCTGGGAGTGGAGCTGTGGCTCAAGTGTTAGAGCTCAAAGACAGTACCCAGGCCCTAAAATGAAGCCCCAGGATTGGCACAAAAATAAATAAATAAATGAAAGTGTAATATCCCAGTCATTTTGGGGTCCCTGAACTCCCCAGCAATAGAGGCACCAGCACTCAATGAATGGAGCTTGGAGTCAGTTTAATAGTGCAGTGTCTACTCTTAGCCTTCTGGCTGATAGAGTGCAGTCCTGACCTCCCGTGGGGATGAGCTTTTAAAGGAGAGCACACACAGGTGGTCCTGTTCATCAGGAAAACACCACATGCAGGTGGTCAAGCAGTTTAAGTATTGTCACAAAAAAACCCAGAATTAGACAGCTAATCCCAACAGGCTACTACATAAAGAAGAAGTGGGTGAGAGACGGAGGAAGGGAGTATTAGTTAGCAAACACACAGATACACGTTCACATATGTTTTAAGATTGTTTTAGTCTTTCAGTGTTTAATAAATACTTGATGGTAAGTAGATTATAGTACAAGTGTTCAATATTTAAAATATTTTACCTCAGTTTTCCCGTGTTATCTTTATTTTGAAATCCTTGTTTTAAACTGCCTCTTTTGTATAGAAAAAGTTACGTCGATCACAACATGCTCGCAAGGAGACAGAATTCTTAAGGCTCAAGAGGACCAGGCTGGGCTTAGATGATTTTGAGTCTCTGAAAGTTATAGGAAGAGGAGCTTTCGGAGAGGTAAGCTGTTTTTCATCTGGTCACGGTTGTTGAAAGTATGTTATCCTAAAATGTTTTAAAATGTAATTCTAGGAATACTACCAAAGGCAAATTGCTACTTTTTTTTTTTTTTTTTAAAAAAAGGTATCTGCTTTCTACTCTTGAACAAATAGGTGTGACTGTTTTACTCTTATAATGTATAGTTTATTTTCTAGGTGAGGCTTGTCCAGAAGAAAGATACGGGTCATATCTATGCAATGAAGATATTAAGAAAAGCTGATATGCTTGAAAAAGAGCAGGTACGGATTGATTCTTTCATAGCTACAGTGCAAAGGAGGAAATTGTTTTAGAGGGAGTGCTTATGTTGGAGTGTTTTTTAGAAGATATCTATTAGGTTATATGCTCTATTATTATTATTATTATTATTATTATTATTATTATTATTTGAGATACAGTCAAATTACATTGTTCAGGCTCGCCTGGAACCCAAGATCATTTTCCCTCAACCTCTGAAGTGCTAGGATTACAGATACGAACCAATTGTAACCTATTAATTTGTTGCAGCTTTCTAATTTAGTGCTTTTTAGTTCATATATATATATATATATATATATATATATATGCATGCCTTGGGCTCAAGTCCTGAGCACTGTCCTTGGGCTTTCTCACGTCTAGAGCTCCACCACTTGAGCCACAGCACCACTTCTGGCTTTTTTTCTATGTATGTGGTACTGAGGAATTGAACCCGGGTCTTCATGCATGCTAAGCAAGCACTCTACCACTAGGCCAAACTCCCAGCCAGTTCTGATATTTAAAATATCTTTATAATCTGGGCATTAGTCTGCTTGGGGTATGATAACAAAATACTACAAGCTGTGTGGCTTAAATAGTAGAAACTTTCTCATTACTGTGAAAACTGGAACTCCAAGGTGAAGGTTCTGGCTTCCTGACTGGATCCTTCCATGGTGAGTATAGGAAGAAAGATTGCAAACACACTCACAGGAAAAGTTCTGATGTCTTTTCCTAAAGATTGCAATCTCAACCTATGACCCCAGTTTAACCATAATTATTTTCTAACAATTTCATTATTTATTTTATTTATTTATTTGTGGGTCATGGGGCTTGAACTCTGCTTGGACACTGTCCCAGAGCTCTTCAGCTCAAGGCTACCACCCTACCCTTGAGCCAAGCCCACTTACTGTTTTCTAGAGGTTAATTAGAGATAAGAGTCTCAGGTCCATTTGTGCCCAGGCTGGCTTTGAACCTTGATCCTCAGATCTCAGGATTACAGGAGTGAGCCATCACACCCTACTTATTTTCTTAGAGGCCCTGTCTCCAAATGAAGTCGCCCCAAGATGGTAGGAATTCACTACCAAAATGAATTTTGGAGTGACTCAGTCTATCACATAAAAGCTTTCTGAAGTAATTTCTTTTTTGACTTCACTGAAAATAAGGAACAGATATCATTCAGCAGCTTTTAATCCTGTCCCATATCAAAGAAGCAGAATTTGTTTCCTGAAAATTTGCTTATTGCAAAATCTTGTGCTGTGCGCATGCATGCACAAATGTACTCTTACCAGTACTAGGTCTTGAATTCGGGGCCTTGTGTTCTCATACAGCTTTTTCAGCTTAAGGCTGGCACTCTACCACTTGAGCCACACCTTCACGTCTAGCTTTTTGCTGGCTAGTTGCACATCATAAGAGTCTGCTATATTTTCCTACATTGGATGGCTTTGAACTAAGGTCCCCACCCTCCTGAGTAGTTAGGATTACAGGCGTGAGCCTCTGCTACCTAGCGTATCTACCAGATTTTTATCTTCTGTTAACCACCAAAAAGCCAGAAGTGGAGCTTCTGTGATAGAGTGCCATCCATGATGACACAGTTATGGAACAATGCGTAGGCCCTGAGTTTGGGCCCACAGTACAGGCCGCAGCAAAATAAAATGAAATAAAAAATTAAATTAAGAAAAGTGTGTAATTTGAGGAAGACCTAGCAGAGTTTGCCCTGATGGACTGTTGAAGAGCTAGAGGATGAGAAAGAATATTGATGGAAAGGAAGAAAAATCAAGGAGAAAGTATTGGGACAAGATGAATTTCCTGGATAAAGAGTATAGATTCTAGCATGCAGCCCTTCTTTAGGTGATATCTTAAGTAAACCATGTTTTATTACCCTGGAAAAGTTTGCAAATATGTGTTCTTACATGCTTTTGGTTGGAGTTCATAATAGTGAAATGTCAAAAACCAAGCCAGGTGCCTGTGGCTCACAGCCTGTAATCCCAGCTACTCAGGAGTCTGAGATCTGAAGATTGCAGTTCAAACCCAGCACATGAATGAAAAAGCAAATGAGAGCACAATGCCTGAGTTCAAGCCCCAGTATGGGCATAGGCATGCATGTACACACTCAGATTGGATGGAAGCTTGAAAAATGTATAATGTGTTTCAACTATTTTTTCAACACATTTTCATCCAGGTGGCTCATATACGAGCAGAAAGAGATATTTTGGTAGAAGCAGATGGTGCCTGGGTGGTGAAGATGTTTTACAGTTTTCAGGACAAGAGGAACCTTTATCTAATCATGGAATTTCTCCCTGGAGGTAAGTAACAGTGGTTGACTAGCTAGGTACATCTTCATATGCAATAATGACATTAATTCTTGTACATATTCCTTCCTGAGGCTTTACACAATCTGTCAGGGTTTCTCAGTATTTACTTCCATAATGATGCTCATTTTTACTCTAAATTATATTATTGTGAAGGATTAGTTAGGTCAGCACATTCCAAATTTACTAGTTGTGGTCCATTGTAACCAGTTATCCTATTGTAAGTGTAGTGTTAAGAAAAATAAGCCAGTAAATCAATGGGCAATTAATAATGTACAGAAGAGATATTTTGGTTAGTTTATATAAGAAAGTTTGAAGAGTTTCCAGCATTTAGGGAAATGCAAATTGGAGATGAATTAAGATACCATTCTACACTCATCAGATTATCAAAAACTTTATAAACTCTCATAATACTGAGAATGGGTGAAGCTGTGGAGGTTACCAGCCCCTAGTAAACTGATTTCTTTTTGTTTCTTCCCTCCCCCTCTCCCAATCCTGGGGACTGAACTGAGGGCCTGGGCACTGTCCCTGAGCTGCTTTTGCTCAAGGCTAGCACTCTACCCTCTACCACTTGAACCACAGTGCTACTTCTGGCTTTTTCTGTTTATGTGATCAGAGGGATTGAACTCAGGGCTTCACATGTTGTACAAGCACTCTATTACTAAGTCATAGTCCTGTAAACTGATTTCTAACTTCTTTTTTTTTTTTATGCCAGTCCGGAGGCTTGAACTCTAGGCCTAGGCACTGTCCCTGAGCTGCTTTTGCTCAAGGATAGTGCCCTACCACTTGAGTCATAGCACCACTTCTGGCTTTTTCTGAATGGTTTTTTGGAGATGGGAGTCGCATGGTTAATTGCACATGCTGGTTCAAACTGGGATCCTTACATTTCAGCCTCCTGAGTAGCTAGGATTACAGGCGTGAGCTGCCAATACCCGGTGATTTTTCTCTCCCTTCCTCCCTCCTTCCTTCCCTCCTTCCCTCTCTCCTTCCCTCCCTTCTTCCTTCCCTCCCCCCCTCTTTCTTTCTTTCTTTCTTTCTTTCTTTCTTTCTTTCTTTCTTTCTTTCTTCTTCTCTTTCTTTCTTTCTTTCTTTCTTTCTTTCTTTCTTTCTTTCTTTCTTTCTTTCTTTCTTTCTTTCTTTCTCTAGGCCTGGGCCTTCAACTCAGGGCCTGGGCATTGTCCTTGGGCTTTTTCAAGGCTAGAGCTCTACCACTTCAGCCACAACACCATTTCTGGCTTTTCTATGTATGTGGTACCTAGGAATTGAACCCAGGTCTTTGTGCATGCTAGGCAAGCACTCTACCATTAGGCTAAACTCCTGGCCCCCAGTGATTTCTTTCATGGAGAGAAGTGTAGAGATATCCAGTGAATCTGATAATGCATGTATTCACAGCCCAGCACTTTGAAGACAGCAGAAAGTTCACTAAACTGGGTGCCACTGGCTCATACCTGTAATAATAGCAATGCAGCTAGCATGATCCAGAGGACCTTGGTTTGAAGCTGGCCTGGACTGAAAAGTCTGTGAAAACCTACCTTGAAAATAACTACCAAGAATGGTACGGGCTCAGGCCCGTAAGCCTAGTTACTGAGGAGGCTGAGATCTGAGGATAGCAGTTCAAAGTCAGCCAGGGCAGAAAAATCCCCATGAGACTCTTCTTCAATAAACTACTCAAAAAAGCTGGAAGTAGTGCTGTGTCTAAAGTGATAGAGTGCTAGCCTTGAGCACAAAGAGACTGGGGAACAGTGCTCAGGCCCTGAATTCGTGTTCCAGGACCAGCAAATAAAAGCAAACCAGCCAAAAAGCTGGAGGCAGGAGCTCAAGTTGAGCCACAGTGGAGGTGCTTATAATCTGGAGGCCCTGAGGCCAAATCTAGTGTACTTAAAAAACAACAACAACAACAAAAAACAAAGAAAAAAATAACGGGGAGGAGAGAGAGAGAGAGAGAGAGAGAGAGAGAGAGAGAGAGAGAGAGAGAGAGAGAGAGAGAGAGAGGTTGACTCCCACATTGAATTTATAATAGTGAAAACTTAATGCAAGATGAATTCCTATCAGAAGATATGAAAATGAAATCCAGCATAGTTACAAGGGGAAATATTTTTACAGTAGTTATAAACTATTTTGACAGTTAAACCTCGAGTGAAGTGAAATAAAGGAAGCTATGAAATCATACTAATAGTTTGATACCATATATGTAATTTTACTATTATTTTTGAGTTAACATGCATTTGTGATATGTGGGGATTTCATATTGTACATTGTGATATTTTCATACATGCACATAGTACACTTAGAACAAATTCATTCATCCCCTCCACCATATTCCCATTCCTCCCCTCTAATCTCCTCTCCTTTTCCAGAATCATTTGTGAGGGTTCAATGAG
Source organism: Megascapheus bottae (assembly GCF_031878675.1). Lineage (NCBI taxonomy): Eukaryota > Metazoa > Chordata > Mammalia > Rodentia > Geomyidae > Megascapheus > Megascapheus bottae. Next base: position 224,974 of record NC_143510.1, read on the forward strand.
TATGTGTGTGGGGGCCTGTGTGCATGTGCGCTAATTCTTGGGCTTAAACTCAAGGCCTTTGTGCTGTCTCTGAGCTTTTGTGCTCAAAGCGCTCTACCACTTGAGTCACAATTTTACTTTTGGCTTTTTGGGTAGTTTATTGGAGAATAGTCTCATAGATTTTCCTGCTCTGGCTATCTTCAGACCATGAACCTCAGAACTCAGCTTCCTAAATAGCTAGGATTAAGGTGTGAGCCAACAGAGTCTAGCTAATATTTGGCTTTTTAAGCTTGGCTTATCTCATCGAACATGGTGATTTTCAGTTTTATTCATTTTCCTGCAAATGACATAGTACCATTTTCATTTATGACTCAGTAATACTCCATAGTATACACATACACCATATTTTTTTGTGCATTTATTGGGTTATTCAGCACAGTTGATGCCACAATTTGTTGTGAACAGAATTGCAGTAAACATGAGTATGCAGTTCTCTTTCTTATATACTGATTTACTGTCCTTCAGATGAATGCCCAGAAGTGGTAAAAGGGGTCATAAGATAGGTTTATTTTTATTTTTTTGCCAGGCTTGAACTCAGGGCCTGGACGCTGTCTTTGGACTTTCTCAAGGCTAGACCTTTACCACTTGAACCACAGTGCCACTTCTGGCTTTTACTGTGTATTTGGTACCGAGGAATTGAACCCGGGTCTTTGTGCATGCTAGGCAAGCACTCTACCACTAGGCCAAACTCCCCACCCCAGGTTTATTTTTAGTCTTGTGAAGAACCTCCATACTTATTTCCATAGTGGTGACAGCAGTTTATATTCTCATCAGCCGTATATGAGGGTGCCTTTTTTCCCATCCATTCCTCTTCAGCATTAGTCCTGTTTTGGTTTTTGTTGATTGTCATTCTTATTGAGATGAGATAGAATCTTAGTGTAGTTCTGATTTGTGAAATACAAGGGATGTCAAACATTTTTTTCCATTCATTAGTCACTTGTATTTTGTCTTCTGAAAGCTAAACATTACCCATTCGTTGGTTTATTTGTTCTTTCACTGCATTATTTTGTGAGCTCTTGGTATAGTCTAGATATTAATCTTGTATCCACTGAATAGATGGCAAAGGTTTTTCTCCCGTTCTTTGAATTAATCTTTTTGTGTTCTGTTTTGGTGTGTTTATGTGTATGCTAGTATTAAGGCTTGTCCTTGCTTGAATTTTTCCATCAAAGCTGATGCCCTACCACTTGAGCCAACCTCTACTTCTTGTCTTCTTGTTCTTTTTTTTTTTTTGTCAGTCATGGGATTTGAACTCTGGGCCTGGGCATTGTCCCTGAGCTCCTCAGCTCAAGGCTACCACCCTATCCCTTGAGCCACAGGTTAATTGGAGATAAAAGTCTCACAGACTTTATTGCCCATGGCTGGCTGAGTAGCTAGGATTACAGGTGTGAGCTACCGCACCTGGCTCACTTCTTGAGATTTTTTTTTTCTGGTTATTTGGAAGTAAGAGTCTCACAAACTTTCTTGCCTGGGGTGGGTTCAGTCCTCCTCAGATCTCAGCTTCCTGAGTAGTTAGTATTACAGATGTGAACTACCAGGTCCAGGCGTGTGAGCTGTCTTGATTCTAGTAATTGCCCTGTTTGATGTACAGAAATTTTTTAAAAAAGCTATACTCATCTGTCCTTTATTTTTAAATTGTTAGTATAAGGGTGGTATGTACAGAGGGATTACAGTTACATGCATCAGGTAAAGAGTACATTTCTTTTGGACAATGTCACCTTTTCCTCACTCCCAGCCTTCTCTCCCTACCCTCAAATGTCCAGTGAGTATCATTCATTGCCATTTGTTCTTTCTTGTTCTTATTTCTGGGCAATTAGAATCCTATTTAGTAAAGTTACCTGTGCCTGTCTAGACATTTTCCTGTAGTAGTTTCAAGATTTCAGGTCTTACATTATGATCCTTGATCCACTTGGGAGTTGATTTTTCTACAGGATGAAAAATAGTCTTAATAGATGCTCAGTTTTCTCAGCACTGTTTGTTGAAGAGGCTGTCATTTCTCCAAGATACTTTTGGCTACTTTGTCAACAATCAGATCACTGTAGTTGTGAGGTTTTATTTCTGAGTCTTCTAGTCTGTTTCACTGTTATTTGTTGCCTGTTTCTATGCAAGTACTAAGCTGTTTTTGTTACAATTTGAAATCCGATATTATTCCTCTAGCATTGCTCTTTTTAGTCAGGATTGCTTTGGCTACTCAGGGTCCTTTATGATGCCAAATGAGTTTAAGTATACTACTTCAGTCTCTGTGAGGAATGATTTGGGATTTGGGTGGGGATGTATTGAATCTATAGATTTCTTTCTGTAGTATGTCTGTTTTCATAATATTTATTCTGCTGACTCATGAACTTGAGGAAAATGTCCATTTTCTGCTGTCTTCTCCAAGTTCTGGTTGTATAGTTTTCATCATAAAAGTCTTTTACTTCTTTGGTTAAGTTTATACATAGGTGTTTTGTTTTTGAGACTATTGAGATTTTTTTTTTCTTTTTTTGTCAGTCATAGGGCTTCAAATCTGGGCCTGAGCTCCTCAGCTCAAGGATACCACCATACCCCTTGAGTCTTCGTACCATTTCCCCTTTTCTAGTGGTTAACTAGAGATAAGAGTCTCAGGGAACTTTAGTGCCTGGGCTGGCTATGAACCAATCCTCATATCTCACCTCCTGAGTAGCTAGGATTACAGGTGTGAGCCACTGTGCCCTACTTGGAATTGTTTTCTGCCTGTTCATTGTCACTATAAAGAAAAGCCTTTTTTTTTTCTTTTTTGCTAGTCCTGGTACTTGAATTCAGTGCCTCAGCTCTATCCCTGAGCTTCTCTCTGTGCAAGGCTAGCACCTACCACTTGAGCCACAGCACTATTTCTGGCTTTTTGTTTGTCTAGTATTGAGGAATTAAACCCAAGGCTTCGTGCATGCTAGGCACACAGTCTACCACTAAGCTACTTTCCCAGCCTGCTTTTTTTTTTTAAACGTATGTTTATTTTATTGTTATATTGCCCAAAATGCTTATCAGATCTAAGAGGATTTTGTGGAATATTTGGTCTTTTAAGCATAGAATTAAATTATCTGCTAACAGAGATAATTTGACTTCTTTCTAGGTTGGACCATTTTTCTTTCACTTGCTCAGTGAAAGTAGGGAGAGTAAACATTCTTCGTTTCTGACTTTTTAGAGGAAATTATTTCAATTATTTCCTGTTTAGTATGTTAGCTATGGAGTTATGATATACAGCTTGCTTTTTTTTTTCTAGTTGTGAAGCTTGAACTCAGGGCCTGAGCACTGTCCTTGGACTTTTCTTGAGGCTAGAGCTCTACCACTTGAGCCACAACACAACTTCCAGCTTTTTTTTTCTATGTATGTGGTACCGAGGAATCGAACCCGGGTCTTCATGCATGCTAGGCCACTAGGCCAAACTCCCGGCCCCGTGATATACAGTTTTTATTATTGAGTTACATTATTTCTTTTCCTAATTTCTTCAGAACTTTTATCATGTTGAAGCCAGGAGTGGCTTTGGACTATGATGTTCAGATCTCAGCTTTCTGAGTAACTAGGATTGCAGCTATGAACCACCAGCACCCAACTTGATCTTTTTAAAATGTTGATGTATTTGCTTTGCAAGTATTATATTTAGAACTTTTGCATGTTAGAGATTGGTCTACAGTTGTTTTTTGTCTGATTTTTTGAATGAGTATAAGAAAATGACTTCACAGAATGAAGTTGGCATGATGTTCCCTTGTACATTTCATGGGAATATCTGAGGTGTCCTGGTGTTAGTTTTTCATTAAAGTTTTGGTGAATCTTACAGAGCCTGGGCTTTTGTTGGAAGATTTTTCAGTTTCATTGCTTTTTTTGTAGAACTGTGTATGTGGCTTATATTATCTTGGCTCAGTTTTGGTAGGTAAGCGTGCTAGGATCTGCCAGTTTCTCAGGTCTACCTACAGTGACGCTCAGGGGTACTGACTGCCAACCAGTTCCTTCACTGCCTGAGTTCCTGGTTGTTCTGTCTTCTTAGCTCACCTATATGAGCCATACTTTCCTGGGTGTTCAACTTCTCCAAGTATGTCAGTCTTAAAGAGGAGTCTCACCCTAAGTATGACACCTCCCTGCTACTTTCTGAGATATGGGGAACATTGGGTTTTCTCGTTTAACACTCTCCTGTCATGCTGGGGAAGTAATTGGTCCATGAAATTCCTGCAGTGAGGTTTAAAACTTTCTGGTAGTTTGGATTTGATCTAAAAGTAAATTTGTCATTTCAAGGTTGCCTGAGTTATCTTGTGATGGAGGCCTTTGTTTTTCCTAACTCCACCGAAGCAGAAATACAAATTATTTATTTTCCTCTGTTGCCTTTCTGTTTTGCCACATGTTCATCTGTCCTTTTTCTGTGTTGTGGTTCTTAGTGTTCTTGCAAATATAGTCTCTCCTTAGGTTATCTGACTTTTCTTTCTCATGGAGTATTTTATAAGGAAATTTAAAATTCTTGTCCCTTTACCATTTATACAATTAAAAAACATAGAAGGGCTGGGAGTTTGGCCTAGTGGTAGAGTGCTTGCCTAGCATGCACAAAGACTCGGGTTCGATTCCTTGGTACCCCACATACATAGCAAAAAGCCAGAAGTGGTGCTGAGGCTCAAGTGGTAGAGAGCTAGCCTTGAGAAAGTCCAAGGACAGTGCTCAAGCCCTGAGCTCAAGCCCAGGACTGGCAAAAAACAAAACATAGAAGAGTACAAGTTTATATAACAATATGTGTATATGAAATATACAGTATGTGTGTATGTGGCACATGGCACATGTCTGTATTCCTAGCTGCTCAGGAGGCTGAGTTCTGAGGATCTCTATTCAAAGCCAGTCTGGGCATGAAAGCCCATGATACTATTATCTCTAACTACCAGAAAACCGGAAGTAGTGCTGTAGCTCAAGTGGTAGAGTGCTAGCCTTGGACTGAAGAGCTCAAGGACAGTGGCTAGGCCCAGAGTTCAAGCCCCATAACCACCACCCTCCCCCCCCCAAAAAAAGTAAGCTAGAAAAGCTGGGTGCCAGTTATCCTAGCTATTCATGAGGCTGAGATTTGAGGGTCACAGTTCAAAGCTAGCCCAGGCAGTAAAGTTTGTGAGACTTGTATTTTCAATAAATCATCAAAGAAAGGCCAGAACTGGAGTTGTGGCTCAAGGGGTAGTGTTTTCCTCCAGACACAGTGCCCGGCCCTTAGTTCAAGCCCCAGGACCAGTACTTCATAAAAATAAACAAAAAAAATCAAGTAAGCTAGAAGGATACACAACAAACCAAATCCAGCCATCATTGCTTTGCTAAGAGGAGGGGGAAATAAAATGGGAATGAAGGGAAAAGAATATCTCTAAATAATAATAACAACAACAATAATTTTTTTTTGGCCAGTCCTGGGGCTTGGACTCAGGGCCTAGGCACTTTCTCAAGGCTAGCACTCTACCACTTGAGCCACAGCACCACTTCTGGCTTTTTTTCTGTGTATATGGTACCAAGGAATCAAACCCAGGGCTTCATGTATATTAGGCAAGCATTTTACCAGTAGGCATGCTCCTGGCCCCATAATAGTAATATATTTTTTTATTGCATAGTTTATTAACATTGATTTTTATATCATATTTCAAATGATGTGTTTAACAAACAGTATTCAAGAAGGGAATCTATATATACAATCACTGGCACTTAGATTTTAGAACATAATTAAAATTAGAGTGAGGGTTTGTATGTCATAGATACATATTAATCTATGTAATAAAACATGTCTATAGAGTCATGAATTTTTTATTAAAGAATTTATTAACATTGATTTTTATATCATATTTCAAATGACGTGTTTAACAAACAGGTATTCAAGAAGGGAATCTCTATATACAATCACTGGCCCTTAGATTTTTAGAACATAATCAAAATTAGGGTGAGGGTTTGTATGTCATAGATACATAATAATCTATCTAAAAAAACAATATGTCTATAGAGTCATAAGTTTTTATGACTATGTAGTTGTGTTTATTTCTAATACCATGTCCATAGCATTGGGTATGCAACTTTTGAGTCCCACTCTTGTACTGTTTGGATCTAATAGCCACATATTAAGGATACCATGCGCCTTTTGTTCCTTTGGTCTTGACTTGTCTCACTCAACATGATTTGCTCTAGATTTATCCACTTCCCTGCAAATGCCATTATTTTATCTTGTCTGTTGGCTATGTAGAATTTCATACACACACACACACACACACACACACACACACACACACACACCCCACATTTTCTGTATTCATTCTTCTGTAGTAGGGCATCTGGATTGTTTCTATCGCCTGGCTACACAATAGTAATATTTTGTGTAACATACGGCTTAAATTCAGGACTGCAATTCTACCACTTGAGTCACAGCTCCATTTATAACTTTTTGCTAGTTAATTGAAGATAAGAGTCTCATGGCATGTTTTTGCTTGAACTGGCTTCACACTTTAGTCTTCAGATCTTGGCCCCATGAGTAACTGGGATTACAGGCCTGAGTCATCAGTATCCGGCTCACATATTTTTCAAGACTTAAAGTATTATATAATAAATGCTATCAGTTGTCAGTTTTGTGTTAGAAGTACAATAGTGTTTACAATGGTTAAAATTATTTTCCTTTTTAAAGAAAAAAAAGACTTGAAAATGAAAGAATGTCTAGAAGTGACTTCTTTAGTGGGCTGATGTCCTATTATTTGGTCTGAGGAGCTCAACTGTTTGTTTCTGTGTGCCAGAACTGGGGCTTGAACTCACATAATTGGGTTCTTGCTTGGCATTCAAGGCTGATGCTCTACTAATTGAGCCATACCTTCTAGTGTTTTGCTGCATAATTGGAGATAAACGTATCTCTTGGGTTTGTCTTCCTGCCTTGAGCCTTGATCTTTATAACTCAACCATCTGAATAGCTAGAATATAGGCCTGAGCCTCCAGTGCCCATCTCAGGCTGTTTTTGAAACTTCAGAAGGAATGTGTTTGTATGTTCTGATTCTTTTTGCACAATTTAGCATATTATCCTCATCAACTTATTCTGAAGGTTGACTGGTAGGTTATCAGATCTGCTCTAATTTAATTTGATACTCTATCCCCAGAGCCATGACACATTATGCAGTGACACCCCACCACTAGTTATAGGTATGAGTCAAACATACAAAGAAGCAGGTGGCTCACACCTGTGATCCTAGCTACTCAGGAAACTGAGATCTCAGGGTCTCACTAGCTCAGGCAGGAAAGTATGAACCTTGTGGCTCCAATAAACCAGAGTAAAGCCAAAGTGGAGCTATAGCTCAAGTGGTAGAGCCCCAAACTTGAGTGAAAGAGCTAAGGGTGAGATCCAGGTCCTCATTTCCAGCTCGAGTACCGGTGCATGTGCATAAACACACACACACGCACGCTTTTGCAATATTTTTCCCCTTCAAGGCCTTTTCAGTTAACATGGTCCCTTCCTTTATTTAGGTGACATGATGACATTGTTAATGAAGAAGGATACCTTGTCAGAAGAAGAAACACAGTTCTACATTTCAGAGACTGTTCTAGCAATAGATGCAATCCACCAGTTGGGTTTTATTCATCGGGATATTAAGCCAGACAACCTTTTATTGGATGCCAAGGCACGTGACTCAACTAGAGGCTTACTAGGCTCTGCTGATTGTCTTACAGAAAAATAGAGCTGGTAGTATGGTTGGAAATGGTCATCTGCAATTTCAGATCATTGGTAAACTACATTGTTTCATAGATTGATATAGAAAATTAGGGCTGGAGGGGGAAGGACACCATGGGGTTACAGCTCCTAGCTCCTATTTTGTCTGTTTTCTACCTTTTAAAAAATCATCATCCTGAGATATTCATAATTTTTCATTTTTACCATGATGAATTTTTTTTAAATACTGGGGCTTGAACCCAGGGCCTGGGCTCTAGGCTCTGTCTTTTTCATTCAAAGCTGGTGCTCGACCACTTGAGCCACATCTCCACTTGCAGCATTTTGCTAATTCATGGAGTCTTATTGATATGTCTGCCTGGATTAGCTTCAGATCTTATCCTCCTGGGTAGTTAGGATTATAGGCCTGAGCCATCAGGGCCAGACAGTATGAGTTCTGAGCTAAGAATTTTTACAGCTTTACATTTAAAAAGAAGAGTTTGTAATAAGATTTTTTTTATTTTAGTTGCTGTTTTCAATGTTAATATAAATTGGTGTTCTTGGGACTTTCTGTTTTTAGGGACATGTAAAATTATCTGATTTTGGGTTATGCACGGGGTTAAAGAAAGCCCACAGGACTGAATTCTACAGAAATCTCACACACAACCCACCAAGTGATTTCTGTAAGTTTGCTTTGTTAGTTTTTTCCCCCTGTTCTGTTTAATTCAATAATGTTAAGGACAGATCTCTTCCTTAAATTTGTGTGTGTCTGTGTCTGTGTCTGTGTCTGTGTCTGTGTGTCTCTATCTGTGTGATTTGGGTTTCTGGTGAGAGTTTTCCCCTCATGATGACAGTTTTTTCGTGTTGAAATTAGCATTTCAGAACATGAACTCCAAGAGGAAAGCAGAAACATGGAAGAAGAATAGGAGACAGCTGGTGAGTCAACCACATTTTGTATATGAGTATTTGTGCCCATACCATGGATTGAACTCAGGGCTTGAGCACAGTGTTATACCACTTGAGCCACACCTCCACTTTCAGCTTTTTGTTAGTTGGTTGGAGTTAAGAGTTTCTCAGCTTTGTCTGCCAGGGCTGGCTTTGAACTTTGATCATCAAACCTCAGCCTCTTGAGTAGGTATGAGCCCCCAGTCCCCAACCAAACTATGTATTCTTAAGAATATGTCTTTAAAAACACTAAATGAAAAAAATTAACTGCATTTTTATTGTTATTATAAAGGTTTTGAACAGAGGGCTTAACATTTTATAAGTCAGGTCATGAGTACATCTTTTTGGACAATATCACCCTGGATGTGCCTTTTGAATTTGTTTTCCTAGTTCCTTTATTCAATGCCAAACACATATAAATGCTCCATAAATATTTGTCCAACCAAGTAATTAAAGGGGTACTAATTCAAATAATATTCTGACAGCCATTAAAACCGTATAAATGACCTCTGAATCATTGAGCTCATTCTCTCACTAACCCAAGTAATTATAATCTATGCTAGAAAGTCCTTTCTGGTTCATGGCTTATTTGTTTACATGTAACAAGATCTGACCATGCAGCCCAGGCTAGCCTCCGTCCTACCATCCTTCTATTCAGTTTAGTTCAGTGTTTGTTTATTAAACATGAAGTTCTATATGAAGGTGAAAAAAACGTTTTCTCTTTACATGTATCACATTTAGATTAGATTTCATAGTTGAGAAAATAATAGCTGTATTCCCTACTTATAATAGGGGGGAAAAGGAATATGACTTAGAAATACGGCGTGATAGAGGTCTGACATGTTGGTACATACCTGTAAGCCCAGCATTCAGGAGATTGTGGTGGCTTCATAGTTGGGACCCTATCTAAAAACCAAAACAGAAATATGGCAGGAGAATTCACAGATGACAGGTTGTTAACAGGAGATAAGTATGCATATTGATGTTTTCCAAAGGAGAAGTGGAGAGTAAGGTATTCATATTTGGAGCAGCAAATTTTCTCTGCCCACTAACTATAGTCATGTCTTTCCTCAGGTCACAGAGATGACAGAATCTGCTGTCACACATTGTCAAACAGCAAAACTCCTCATTAAAAACAACTGCCTTGGGCCCGGAGTTTGGACTAGTGGTTAAAGTGCTTGCCTAGCATGCACGAAGACCCGGGTTCAATTCCTCGGTACCACATACATAGAAAAAAGTCAGAAGTGGTGCTGAGGCTCAAGTGATAGAGCTCTAGCCTTGAGAAAGTCCAAGGACAGTGCTCAGGCCCTGAGTTCAAGCCCAGGACTGGCAAAAAACAAAACAAAACAACTGCCTTAAAGATGCAATTTTTATAGGATTTTATGGAAACTAAGAATTGAAAAAAAAAAAAAAAGGTCAGGAGTTTGGCCTAGTGGTAGAATGCTTGCCTAGCATGCTTGAAGCCCTGGGTTTGATTCCTTGGTACCATGCACATAGAAAAGCCAGACATTGTGCTCTGGCTCAAGTGGCAAAGCTCTTTGAGGAAGAAGCCCAAGGACAGTGCTTAGGCCCTGAGTTCAAGCCCCAGGACTAGCAAAAAAAAAAAAAGGAAGGCTAGTCACCAGTTTGTAATCCTAGCTACTCAGCTGAGATCTGAGGATTATGATTCAGAGCCAGCATGGGGAGAAAAGTCTATGAGACTCTTACTTCTAGTTAACCACCAAAAAAGCCAGAAGTGAAGGTATGGTTCAAGTGATAGAGCACTAGCCTACCTGAGTACTACCAGCACCCAGCTTACTTGAACTCTTCCTCTTCTTCCTCCTCCTCTTCTTCCTCTTCTTCTTCCTTTCTCCTCCTCTTTCCCCCTCCTACTCCTCTTCCTTCTTCTCCCCCCCTCCCCCCCTCCTTTTCCTCTCCCTCCTTCTCCTCCTCCTCTCCCTCCTCCCCCCTCCTCTTCCTTCTTCTTCCAGTTCTGGGGCATAAACTGAGGGCCTGAGCACTGTCCCTGAGCTTCTTTTATACAGGCTAACACTCTACTACTTGAGCCACAGCTACACTTCTGGCCTTTTCTGTTTATGTGGTACTGAGGAATTAAATCCAGAGGTTCATGAATGCTAGGCAAACACTCTACCACTAAGCCACATTTCTAGCCCTTACTAGAACCTCTTAGAGGACAGAATCACATTTTTATAACATATTATCTTAGTACCATCACTAAACCTTACACTTGATAAACATGGAAAATAATTATTGGTCAAAGAATTTACTTCCTCAGAAGCAGTGCTATGGTTCACTAGTAGTAGAGTACTAGCCTTGAGCACAAAGAGGCCCAGGGACAGCACACAGGCTTCGAGTCCAAGACCCAGGACTTGGGTGGAACTTACTTTCTTCTTGAGTGCTATTTATTTTTTAATGGTTTGTTTGAAGCCATGCGCCTATGGCTCATGCCTATAATCATACCTACTTAGGAAGCTGAGAGCTGAGGGGCGTGATATGAAGCCAGCCTGGGCAAAAATGTCCATGAGACTCTTATCTCCAGTTAACCAGCAAAATGCCGGTGTGGGGGTCTGGTTTAAGTAGTAGAATGTGAGTATTAAAGCAAAAAAGCTGATGGGTGCTCAGGCCTTGAGTTCAAGTGCCAGTGCTGGCTCATGTTCGTGCACATGCATACACACACACAAGCACGCACACGCACGCACACATGCACACACACACACACACACGCACACAGAGAATGCTGATTTAACAAGCTGCTCCTTTGCAGGCATACTCCACAGTTGGGACTCCAGATTATATTGCTCCAGAGGTATTCATGCAGACTGGTTATAACAAACTGTGTGATTGGTGGTCTCTGGGAGTCATTATGTACGAAATGCTAATAGGTATGTTTTGTTCTTAATTTATATATACAATGTGGGTATTTCCTTGAGTGTTGTTGTTTGAACTTACTTACAGATATGAGCAAAAGTAGCTGAACTATTTTAAACTCATTTCTGCCTTCTCAGTATTAAGCACATAATGATAAATACTAGATCCTGTTGCCAGAAGCAAAGTTAACCTCAGCTCTCATATATCAGAGTTGTAGCACAGCTGATTCCCAGTGATCATACCTGTAATCCTAGACAAATGATAAGACCCTTATCTCCAACTGCCCGGCAAAGAGCTGGATGAGGAGGTGTGGCTCAATTGGTACAGTGCTAACCTTGAGTAAAAAAGCTAAGCAAGAGCTCAAGCCTTCATGCCTCAGTACCAGGACAAAAAAAAGAAAGAAAGAAAGAAAGAGAAATGGAGAGAGAGAGAGAGAAAGAGAGAAAGAGAAAGAGAGAAAGAAAGAGACAGACAAGAAGAAAAGAAAAATCTCCTTGGCTCTTCAGATGACTTGAGAGGATGGATACCCTAAATCTATTATTGCTATAATATCACTTATAGTATAAAACTATAAATGTTGGCATTACTTTATTGTTATCATAGTATTCAGGGTTATTTTGTTATGGCAAGTATTTGGTAGGTGTAATTTAATTGATCATGAAAATGGATAGAACCTTTGTTTTTCTTACTATGTAGGCTATCCACCTTTCTGTTCTGAAACACCTCAAGAAACATACAGAAAAGTGATGAACTGGAAAGAAACATTAGTATTTCCTCCAGAAGTACCTATCTCTGAGAAAGCAAAGGATTTAATTCTCAGGTTAGTGGTTAACTTCTTGGAGAATTTCAGGATGTCCTAAAACCCAGTCAAATATCTGTTTCATTTTTGTAGAGGGGAGAGAATATTCCTGATCTATACAGTCCAGCTTCCTAAAAAGGAAGTTCACTGGGAAAATGTGAGAAGAGGAAAAGGAGCTATTTTATGGAATTGAAAACAAAAAAGATTGGTGCAGATACTGATATTTCTTAAAAGCAATATGTCTCAGCCAGATATTGTTGTAATCTTAGCTACTCAGCATGTTGAGATCCGAGAATTTTTTTTTTTTTTTTTTTTTTTTCCAGTCCTGGGCCTTGCACTGAGGGCATGAGCACTGTCCTTGGCCTTTCTCAAGGCTACAACTCTACCACTTGAGCCACAGCACCACCTCCAGTTTTTTTCTGTTTATGGTACCAAGGAATCAAACCCAGGTCTTCGTACATGCTAGGCAAGCACTCTACCACTAGGCCAAACTTCCTGCCCAAGTTTCTTATCACCAGCTAAATACTAAAAAACTGGAAGTGGCACTGTGGCTCAAAGTGGTAGATGATAGCCTTGAGCAAAAAGCTCAGGTGAGTTCAAGTCCCACTACTGACAAAAAAATAAAAATAAAAATGACATTTGGGCCAGGAGTGTAACCTAGTAGTAGAGTGCTTGCCTAGCATGCACAAAGTCCTGAGTTTGATTCCTTGGTACCACATACACAGAAGAAGCTGGAAGTGGCTCTGTGGCTCAAGCAGTAGACCATTAACCTTGAACAAAAGTATTCAGGAATAGTACCCAGGCTCTGAGTTCAAGCCCTAGGACTGGCAAAAAAATTAAAAAAAAAATTGATGACCCAATGCTTTTGGAGAGAAAAAAGGAAAATAAGAGGTCTGTATATGAAATCTAAGCAAAACTTCCATTCTTTTCATCAACCAAGAGGAAATTTTGTACTGTTTTATGTGGCTGCAAAGAACATATACATGAGATTTGATGGTTGATATTGTATAAAATCTCCGAAGTGATGCAGCCATTCTACTTTTTTTTTTAGTTTAGTCTTTTTTTTTATTAAGGAATTTATTAACATTGATTTTTATATCATATTTCAAATTACATGTTTAACAAACAAGTGTTCAAGAAGGGAATCTATATACAATCACTGGCACTTAGTTTTTAGAACATAATCAAAATTAGGCTATATATCATAGATACATATTAATTTATGAAATAAAACAGTATATCTATAGAGTCATAGGTTTTATGTCTGTGTAGATGTGTTTATGTTTCCAATAGCCATTCTACTTTTAGGAATTGTGTGTGTGTGGCTCATGCCTGTAATCCTAGCTACTTGGGATGCTGAAGTCTGGGGATCATAGTTAGAAGCCAGCCTGGTGGGAACCAGCAAAAAGCTGCAAGTGAAACTGTGACTCAAGTGGCAGAAAGCCACTCTTCAGCAAAAAAGACAATGTCCAGGGCCTGAGTTCAGTCCCCAGTACAAATGTTCATGTGTACATGCATGCAAGCCCACACACGCGCGCATACACACATAGACACGACAGAAAAAAGGAAGAATGGAAAATGAAATAATGAATTCATTAAGGGTATTTGACTTTGGAGTTTCTAAATTAGAAAACAAAGTGCCCTTAAAGTATTAGCATCTTATCAATGTTAAGCGTGAATATTATTAATATAGGCAATCAGAAATGGCCTCAAAATATTTAGAATCATTTTTCTGAATAGTGCCATTTTCCACAATAAACAGAGCAAAACTTAAGTACATAATTGCAGCTCTGCCTTACGTCTGTAATCCTAGCTACTCAGGATGCTGAGATCTGAGGATCAATATTCAAAGCCAATCCAGGCACAAAAGGACCTGAGACTCTTATTGCCAATTAATCACTAGAAAACTAGCCATGAGCTGAAGAGCTTGGGGACAGGACGCAGGCAGAGTTCAAGCCCCATGACCCACCAAAAAAAAAAAAATGTTAAAACTAAACCATACGAAACAATACAACTTGAAAATGTAATTTATATATTACTTTCTCTTTCTTCCTCTAGATTTTGTATTGACTCTGAAAATAGAATTGGGAATAATGGAGTAGAAGAAATAAAAGGTCATCCCTTTTTTGAAGGTGTAGATTGGGGACACATCAGGTATGTTCCAAAGGTTTTGAATCAGAAGCTTTCTAGATTTAGTGGGTAGCTCTGTCTGATATAGTGCAAGAAGTAGCACCGTTAAAATGTTACTATGTCAGGATTTTGTCGTTGATGTTGCTTGTTGTATGTGTGTGTTTTGAAGGTGGGGAGACTTCACCTCAGGGTCTCAGACCATTATTTAGCTTTTTCATTGAAGGCTGACACTCTAACCACTTCAGTCATACCTCCACTTTCAGCATTTTGCCGGTTCATTGGAAATAAGAGTCTCACAGACTTCTCTACCTGGGTCAAGTTTGAACCAGTATCCTCAGATCTCAGCTTCCTGAGTAGCTAGGATTATAAGTGTGAGCCACTGGTGCCTGTCTAGAATTTATTTATTTATTTACTTACTTACTTCTGCAAGTCCTGGTGCTTGAATTCAGGGTTTGTGCACTGTCTCTGAGCTTTTGGCTCAAGGATAGCTAGTCCTGACTCTTAACTGCTAAATGTTTATAGTTACCGAAGTATACAGAGATCATTTCATTGATATATTTCAACTATTGTCTCACACTTTTTAAGATTGGAAAGATGTTTGAAGACTGCCAGTCCAGTCTCTTGGTTTTATAATCAGAGAGCAGTTGTAGAACAGGGACTTAACTGCCCAACTTCATACTAACAGTTGAGCTCAGATATCCAGGATCTATGGTTCTAACTAAACTGAGTTACACTTAATGTATAAAGAAGGTGTAATAATTATGGCTATGTACATATTTTAAGCATCAGTAATTATAAAATCTTTTTTTTAAACAAAATTGCTGGGCTGAGAGCCTAGAAGTCTATCTGAAATGTTTCCCAGGTGATTCTCATGATCATCCATTTTTGGCCCCAGTATTAGAACAATCTGAATTTTGTTATAAGGATAACTTCAATATCTCTCAGCCTTTAATCAAAGACATTTCTCTGTGGTTATTTCTCTTTCTCTCTTTTTTTAAAATTGTATTTTATTGTTGAGGTGATATATAGGGGGGTACAGTTAGATTTGTCAGATAGTGGGTATATCACTTCCTGAACATTGATACCCCTTTCCCGGTTTTTCTCCCACTTGCCCTCTTCCCACCCCCTTCCAATCACCTTGGTTTTCCCCTTCCCTTTCCGATTTGAAATAAACATATATACAATATACCAGCTTCCAAAGTCAGATACAGTAACAACAGGAAATAAACCATAAGGGGAAAAAAAAGAAAACTTCACATAGTGTATTAAGAACAGCAATCACAAAGGTAAACCTCTTGTTTTCATATTTTGGAGATCATTTCGCTTAGCCTCATCCTATAAGGCCATATGTACATAGCTTTTGAGTATAAAATGTTTTAACAAACTTCAATTTTCCTTTTCCTTAAGTAGCTCTTTTCTTTTTTTTTTTCCCACTTAAAAAAATAGCGTGCTAGGGCCGGGAGTTTAGCCTAGTGGTTAAAGTGCTTGCCTAGCATGCACGAAGACCCAGGTTCATTTCCTCGGTACCACATACATAGAAAAAAAAGCCAGAAATGGTGCTAAGGCTCAAGTGGTAGAGCTCTAGCCTTGAGAAAGCCCAAGGACAGTGCTCAGGCCCTGAGCTCAAGCCCAGAACTGGCAAAAAAAAAAAAAAAAAAAAAAAATAGCGTGCTAGAGCCAGGAATTTGGCCTGATGGTAAAGTGCTTGTGTAGCATGCACTGAGTTCAATTCCTCAGTACCACATACATAGAAAAAGAGCCAGAACTGGTGCTGTGGCTCAAGTGGTAGAACACTAGCCTTGAGAAAGCCCAAGGATAGTGCTCAGGCTCTGAGTTCAAGCCCCAGGACTGGCAAAAATAAGTAGCATGCTAGACTGTGAGCACAATGACTCATGCCTGCAATCTCAGCTACTTGGAAAGTAGTAGTTGAAAAGATTGTGGGGGAGATCCATTTTTGCTCCAGCAAAAAGTGACAGAGGGCCCAGTGTGGTGGCTCACGCCTTTAATCCTAGCTACTCAGGAGACTAAGATCGTTCAAAGCCAGCCTAGGCACTAAAGACCGTGAGACTCTTCACTAGAAAATGGGAAGTGAGACTGAGGCTCAAGGGGTCGGGTGGTAGCCTTGAGCTGAAGAGCTCAGGAACAACGCCCAGGTCCAAAGTTGAAAGCCCATGATCCCCCATTCCACACCCCCTCCCCCCAAAAAAGTGGCAGAGGCTGGACATTGGTAGCTCATGCCAGTCATTCTAGCTTTCAGGAGGCTAGGATCTGAGGATTGTGATTTGATGCCACCACAGGCAGGAAAGTCCATGAGCTTCTTCCCTCCTATTAACTACTAATTTCTCCTTTCTTTCCCTCCCTCCCTCCCTCCCTCCCTCCCTCCCTCCCTCCCTCCCTCCCTCCCTCCCTCCCTCCCTCCCTCCCTCCCTTCCTTCCTTCCTTCCTTCCTTCCTTCCTTCCTTCCTTCCTTCCTTCCTTCCCAGTTGTAGGGTTTAAACTCAAGGCCTGGGCACCATCCTTGGGCTTTCTCAAGGCTGCCTCTCTACCACTTTAGCCGCAGCACAACTTCTGGCTTTTTCTATGTATCTAGTACTGAGGAATGGAACCCAGGGCTTCATGCATGCTAGGCAAGTACTGTACCACTAGGTCACACTGTTTGGGGGCCCAGCCCCAAAAAAGTTTTTTTAAAGGTCGAGGTGAAACTGTGGCTCAAGTGTAGAGTGCTAGCCTTGAGCTAAAAAAAGCTCAGAGACAGCACCCAAGACCAGCATCAACAAAACAAAACAAAAAGGGGCCGGGAGTTTGGCCTAGTGGTAGAGTGCTTGCCTTGCATGCACGAAGACCCTGATTCAATTCCTTGGTACCACATACATAGAAAAAGCCGGAAGTGGTGCTATGGCTCAGGTGGTAGAGCTCTAGCCTTGAGAAAACCCAAAGACAGTGCTCAGTTCCTGAGTTCAAGCCCCAGGACTGGCAAAAACCAAAGTCAAAACCAAAACATAGCAACATAACCTATAAAGCTAGGTATGGTGGTATTCCTCTATCATCCCAACTACATGGGAGGCATAAATAAGAGGAGCGTAGTGCAGGTTTGTCCTGGACAAAAAAAAAATAAAGAAGAAAAAGGACTGGAGATTGTTGTTCAAATGGTAGAGCGCTTGGTATGCAAACCTAAGTTCAAACCCTTCTGTTGTCAGAATAAATGGATGGATGAATGGAGCATAATAAAAGTTCAAATTAATTGACACATTAAAAAATTATACTCAACTTGGGGCTGGGAGTTTGGCCTAGTGGTAGAGTGCTTGCCTAGCATGCGCAGACTCAGGTTCAATTCCTTGGTACATAGGAATTAAAAATACATAGGAAAAAGAAAGCTAGAAGTGGTTCTGTGGCTCAAGTGGTAGAGCACTAGCCTTGAGAAAACCCAAGAACAGTGCTTAGCCCCTGAGCCGAAGCCCAGGACTTGTAAAACAAAAAAATTATACTCAACTAGTTTGAAATCTACTTTTTATTTTCAAGTTGACATTAAATGTCTTTGGCCATTTGAATATTTATAAAATAGCATACAGAGTTTTCAGGAATTATTTGTTGAACACTTAAGAGTTCAAGAGCACTTTTTCATGTTTTTTTTTGCTTCCTATTTTTATAGGGAAAGGCCAGCAGCAATCCCTATAGAAATCAAAAGTATTGATGACACTTCAAATTTTGATGACTTCCCCGAATCTGATATCTTACAACCAGGTAAGGGAGTTTTACACTAAGTTGTCATTCAAAAGTTGAAGGTGAGCTGGGCACAGGTGTCTGAACACTTGTAATCCTGGGTATTCAGGTGGCTGAGATCAGAGGATCACAATTCAAAGCCAGCTCTGGCATGAAAGTCCATGAGACATTTACATCTAAGTAACCACTGGAAAACTGTAAGTGGCACTGTGGCTCAAGTGCTAGAGCACTAGCCTTGAGCTGAAGGGCTCAGGACAGTGCCCAGTCCCAGAGTTCAAACCCCATGACCAATCCCCCCCCCCCCAAAAAAAATGTTGATGGTAATGATATTTCACTAATTATAATCTTTTGCTTTTTTTTCTCTAGTGCCAAATACCACAGAACCGGACTACAAATCCAAAGACTGGGTTTTTCTCAATTATACCTATAAAAGGTTCGAAGGATTGACCCAGCGTGGCACTATTCCCATATACATGAAAGCTGGGAAATTGTGAATGAAGGTCACCTTGACCCACAGCCAAGAGAACTCAGGTAGATGCCTCACAAGGCTGGCTTGGAAATCTAAGACACTGAAGACTGTGGTGCTTACTGACTGGAAAGGGAATGCTTCAAGTTTAAGGGTTTCTAGGACTACTATAGGAATGGGTTGGCAGTGCCAGCTGGCTATTTTTTTAAAAATATTTTATTATTTTTGTTAATTATACGAAGGTACTAGAGTACAAGGAATGTACATCCCTTTCTAACTGCACTACCTACATGCGTATGAAGGTTTATTCTGCCTGTGTGTGCCGAGGCTTTGAACTGTAACCACTCTAGTCAGTTTAGGAGAAATACATATCCTTTAAATCCAGGTAGGGTAACGTGTAACACTGTGGTCTGGCTCATTTTGCTGATTTATTGCACATGTTCTGGATCTATGAAATCAGTAAAAGCCACCTTCCACAGTTAGAGATAGAATATCCACCCTGCTGGTTTGGACATCTATAGAATATGAAGACAATTTCAGTTTTAAAGACATTTAAAAAGAAATATACTAACTACATCTTTAAAAAGTAGAATTTATTATCAAGTTACTATACAAACTCCACAGTCAGCGGTGATGTTTCTAATGAGGAAGAAATTTAACACCTTCACTCAAATACTCCACTAAGATACTTAATTTAACTATAGAAATATTGATGAGCTTTATTTATATTCATAATCTATATACTCATAGGGAAATATCCTGTATAATATAAAATATAAAGTTGCTTTTCCTGTAGCAGGAGAAATTTTTTTTGACAAGAAGACATGACAATAAATTGAATTTCAGAAATGATCATGAAGGCTATTTGTAGAACCTATTTTTATTTATATTTTTTAATGTTAAATTTCTGATCATGTGAAAAAAGTCTTGCAGAAAACTAAGAGCTAACTTACTTTGGTTTTCTAGAAAGTTGCTACATATCATAGCTGATAACCTTTTAGGACTTCTGATGAGATTTTTTTCCTTTGATAAACTTGTAGTACTGTGTGAATGTCTTTATTTATGCTCCAAAATTACCAAAGAATCTGAACAGAGTGGAGCTCATATAGGAATACTATATTCAAATAGGAAAGATTTTGTTAATGGTGGGCCCTGTTCGGGTTCAGTTCCATTATTGTGCTGATACCATGGAAGCAAAGAAGGAGAACAGGTCAGAGGGTTGTCATTAGAGCGACTGGATTGATAATGTCACATCAAATTATCTTATTTACCCAAGAATCAAGCAGTCTTTAGTTACTCAATATTTTAATTGTAAATTGACCTTTCAAGGTTTTGGCGCTACAGTTGAGAAATAATATAATGACTTAATGTTTATTCTGTTAATTGATAGGATTACAGCTCCTCAATTCCAAACCTTAAGTGACGATTTTTGTGTAGGAATGTCTTTCCTAAGAGCAAAGAATTATATACAAGTATTATGCATATCTACAAAAGCTTTTATAAATGTGCTGCTAGTAACTCCACCAAGTACCAGTGAGGCCATTCTAGTGTCCTCCCATCCTCTTGTCTTTGTATGTTCAAGGATTTGGTGAGCCCTTATGTGTTAGAGTCCATCTCTGCTTTTCTAGTTTGGGTCATGTGGCCTGGTACTTATAAAATTTGAACTTAACCAACTGATCTTTCTAGTGATAGCTGTCTTTATTTTAAAAAAAGATGCCCCCTAAAACCCCATAACATCCTCAAGGGTTTATGAGATTTTCCAGCTTCAGCTCATGTCATTTTTAAAGGGATTTTAATCAGCAGAAGACCATTACTATGGAGACATTACCTCTGAAGTGTAAAAAAATGCGGAATAGAGAAGATAACCACTTTGCCGCAACCATGATTAGTTCCTGTTTTATTTAAAAAATTACTCTTTTTAAAAAGGAGCATATTTAAAAAGGAGTCTAATGTGAAGAAACTGCAATATTCTTTTGTTGAAGCATGCTAATTCTAGTTTGGAATATATTGTGAATTCAGATTGACTGAAAGGAAGATTGAGATTAATATAATGGAGATGAATTAACCAAAATCCTTCTTATTGCATAATAAGAACATCTTTTCAGAAAGAACATGAAAATAGTTATAATTCTCAGCAATAGATAGGTCATTTGGGACAGTTTGCTTGTGTAGCATCTCATTTTACCCTGGTGTTGAGCGAGTGATTCACAGTCTAGTGGGAATTCACCTCATTGAAGCATTTCTAAGTGCCTATCTAAAAGCAATTAAAGACTGTGTCTGCCCTTTGGAAACTAGGAATTTCATTCGAGTACCCTTGAGAGTGACTTTTGTCTGTTGCCTGTTTTCTATGTTTCAGGTGAATCATTTAATTGAAATGACAAAACTATTTAATCACCTGGGTATTATGACATTTTCTTTAAGTTAGACGCTAATTGAAATTAAGAGTTTTATTCGTAAACTTTGTGTTTGGGTTTTCTAAGTATACAGAAAGCTTGTACAGTTTAGATTTCTTGGTTCCCTGATTTAATGTAGACTTTGACTTTTTTTTAAATTAAAACACCTTTGTATTAAAGCAAGTTATGATGCTCTTTTATGCATTTATTGACATAGTTTTAAAAGTCTAAATATATTGAAGCATCAAGTTGTCTGAAAATAGAAAATCATCACTTACAAGTCATCCACTTTGAAACCTATAGTTGGTTTAATAATCTCGTTAGTTTCATGGAAATACCAAATGTGAACTGTTGAAAAATGGTCTTTGGTTGCTAGAGCTGAAGATAGAGTTCATTTCCAAAGCAGCATATGGGTTTTCACACCTATGTAACTTTGTGTGGTCACTCAGAAATTCTTAAATATTTTGAAGTATTTTAGAGTACAAAAATTCTTAAATACTTAAAAATTATTTTAGTATATAAAAGCCCTATGCAACCAATCAGTGTGTCCTGGTGCAAGGGGTCTCAATTAAGTTGAGATTTATTTAGCTATTGTGTGAACACCCACATGCATGTGAATGCGCATGCACTCGCATGCCCACGTACCGCAGCTTGAACTGAGTTTCCCATTCTTGCTTAGCGTTTTCACTCTAGTTTTCCCTTTTGGGCCACACCTCCACTTCTGGCTTTTTGCTAGCTAATTGGTGATAAGAAGCTCCAGGACTTTTCTGCCCAGAGAAGTCTAGAACAGTGATCTTCTACTCTCAGCCTCCTGAGTAGCTAGAGTTACATGTGTGAGCCCTCCATGATGATGTCTGATTTCCCTGGTTTTACAGATGATTAGTAAAGGTAGTATATTGTTCTAGAACCCCCTGTAGCTCCAAGTCATAGAGCTTGCAGATTATACATGCACTTGATGATACATACAAGTGATACTGAGCTGAAATGGCTTCACTAATAAAGAATATAGGGCAGACATGATGGCTCATGTCTGTGTGGGACATGTTAGAGCAGTAAAGGGAATATGGAGAGGGGGCCGAGAGCTCTACCTACAGGAAGCTGATTGATCACAGCCCAGATTTTTCTTCTTTTTTTAAAAAAAATTATTTACTTTGTATTTGGTTGGTTGTGGGGCTTGAACTTGGCCTCAGAACTGTTCCTGAGCTCTTCAGTGCAAGGCCAGCGCTCTACCACAGTACCACCTCTGAGAGCCTAGATTTCTCCACTAACCCTGCTCACCTGACATGAAGTGATCAATCAAGTTCCATCTACATAGCCTGACCAGGGCCTCGAGTCCCTATGACTCACACAAGTGAGGTGAGTTCAGGCAGCTGGATCTGTACCCCAGTGTACCCAAGGTCATTTCACAAAAGCTGAGACATCAGATCATCCGAAGGCTGCACGGGGATCATATTATTTGAATCCACAGCAGAATTAAAGGCAGAAGAATGGTGACCTGATTCTTGGGTATGCTTTCCAGCATGTTCCCCCCAAAACTAATTAGTAAAGAACAGTTGTATAGGCACTAGTGGCTCATAGCTGTAATCCTAGCTACTCAGGATGCAGAGATCTGAGGACTGCAGTTCAAAGCCAGCCTGGGTATGAAAATCCATGAGACTGTGTGTGTGTGTGTGTGTGGCAGGGGGGGCAGGGAGGGGGTGGGGTGCAGGCTTAAGTTTTGTCCCCGCTCTGTTTAGTCCTGCTTTCCTGGTCCATTGTCAAATAGAGTTAATGGTTGGAAAAATTATCAAGGACTGGGAATACATTAAAATATTCATCTCTTTTCTCCTTCCTTTCCTTTTAGTGTGTGGAAATGTTCATATCTCCTCCTCCTCCTCCTCCTCCTCCTCCTCCTCCTCCTCCTCCTCCTCCTCCTCCACCCTACCACTAGGCCACACTTCAGGCTACCACCCTACCCCTGGGCCTGGGTGTTGTCCTTGAGCTCTTCAGCTCAAGGCTGCTACCCTACCCTTGAGCCAAGCCCCACTTCCCATTTTCTAGAGGTTAATTGAAGATAAGCGTCTCAGGTACTTTTGTATCTGGGCTGGCTTTGAACCTTCATCTTCAGATCTCAGCCTCCTGAGTAGCTAGGATTATAGGCGTGAACCACCACGCCCAGCTTGTAAATTTCTTGTTAGGAATATTTTCACCACTATGACCATAGTAATTTGTATGCACTGAGTGGTTGTAGGGTAGGGGTAATTTTTTTTCTGTGGGTACCATGACTTAAATTGAGGTCCTTATGCTCTCTCTTCTCCACTCAAGACGGGTACTCTCCCATTTGAACCACACCTCTACTTCTGGCTTTGTGCTACTGAATAGGAGATAAGAATCTCAGCACATTTGTGTAGTTGGGTTAGTTTTGATCCTCAGTCCTTAGAACTTAGGCCTGCCCAGCAAAAGTCCTATTCTAGTTTTTAATTTTTTTAAGTTCCTACTCAAATGCTTTTTTCCTATAATGCCCTGGCTTTCTACTAACTGCTTTTTCTTTTCATAATCTCCTGGGTTGGTAGTGAATGCCTGGTATACAATCAAGCATACCCAATTCCATATACATCCACATTCGCCCAGGGCCAGAGACCACCAAGTTATGGCCCGGGGAGAGTAAGAAGAGTAAGCACAAAGACCATGTCACTGGGGTATTTCACGTGGCTCTCAACTCCAAGACCCTTCTCTACAGAGTCTCTACTCTTGAAGAGTATGTGTCTGTGTGTGTGTGTGTCCATATGTTCATCGAGGGCACTGTCCCTAAGCATTTTTCTGGAGGGGGGCAGTCCTGGGGCTTGAATTCAGGGCCTGAGCACTGCTCTTGAACTTGAGCAGTAGTACTACTACTAGCTTTTTTCATGTGTACGTGGTACTAAGGCATCAAACCCAGGGCTTCCTGCATGCCAAGCAAGCACTCTACCACTAAGCCAAAGACAGATTCCCAGCCTGTTCTTGAGCTTTTATGCTAAAGGCTGGCACTCAAAGCCTTCAGCCACAGCTGAACTTCCACTTTTTGTTTTTTTGGAGATTGACTGGAAATAATTCTCTTGCAGACTTTTTTTTTTACCCAGGCGTGTTTCAAGCTGCACACCCTGAGACCTAAGCCTCCTCTGTAGGTAAGATGACAGGCCTGGGTCACTGGGTTGGGCTTGTACTCTACTTGTGCTTTTAATAATCTTGCTATCCTTTTCTCTCGAGCTCAGTGCATTCATTTTGTCACGATTCCACAGTTTTCTAGCTCACTTCTGTTAGGTGTAATCTGCTGGCCCTGGTACAAGAGATCACCTGGTACTGGAGACCATCCTGGTACAGGAGATCCTGGTATAGAATGATCACTGGTCACCCTTCCGTCTGCCGTACCCTGACTTGGTCCTCTCAGCTCATTCTTGCTTTTGTCCACATGACTGTTGGGCCTGATTTCTCTGGTATGTACATCTGCTTGCAGCTCCCAGCAGGAGCTGAGGATTAGAGGTCTAAAAGGAGAAACTTGTTGCAGAGAGTGCTTTGGGATGAGAGCCCTGCTACTCAGGGAGCCAAGGGACTGGGGGCCCTGAGATTCCTTTCCCACCTGCAGATTCAAGGCTCTGAGAGGCCGCTCCAGCCATGGTTCCACAGGAAGAGGCTGCAGAGTGAGGCCTGGTGGTGAGAATGACCTCGTGGGGGAGGCTGGCCCTCTCCTTCCTTTCCTGTCAGCAGTGTTGTGTCCTGAGCTGGCAGGATGGACCGGTCCTGGACACACACACAGTGCAGGTCACCACCACAGGTCATAGAATCTCAGACTTTCTAATGGCTTCTTTTAGGAAGCAAAAAAGACCATGAAGAATGAATTGGAACACTATATTTTATTCTACAAAATTATGTACTATATATGACAGCATGTTTCAATGCAAAAGTGTACATCTTATATACTATATGTGGATTTCTATTACAGTAAGTGCTACATTTGATACGCAGTTTTGAATTACAATATATCTCGATTCTCATTTTTGCAAAATATTCAGCTTAGATGTTTTTTCTTTTCTTACATTTACTCAGCTTTCACCTGTCAGTTTGCCTATTGTGACATTTGAAACAAAAGTGAATGCAGTGTGAAAAATTAGATAAAAATATAGTAAAAAAATGTATGCAATCATAAAATGTAAAACTATATTAACTCATGAACACTTCCCAAGTTCTGTGGTGAGAAAACTTGTCTTTGTCACAGTCCTTACCACCAGCCCTTCTCAGTGACTCAGCAGGAATTCTCTTTCTTGGTTCAGGTTTGATTCCACTCCTCCCATCAGACTCCCTGTGAGCTCTGAACATAACATACAGTCAGTCCCATGAAGGCTCTGCTGATGGCCTAGAGTTGGTCCAGATGCCCAGGGTCTGGGCCATGTGAGCTGCAGTTCGCTCTTCCATGAGGAGGCCTGAGAGGGCGGGGTGCAGTGGACCTGCCCATGTGCCTGTGCCAGGCGGGAACCCAGGGCACTGCTTGTGCCACGCTGTCCGGCCTTGTTGGAGACCGCAGCGCAAGGATTTGGGGTGTCGGGAACTGGGGTGACGGGTGGTGTGGGGCCGAGCCCTGCCCCGCTCTCGGTGGCCCTCAGACCTCAGGGAAGCACCACGACCTCCACCAGCTCATCATCAGCTGGGCAGGGGAGGGCAAACTTGTCATCCATGACTGTGTAGGCCAAGGCCTTCAGGAGCCGGGGCAGCTGCAGGATGTGGCCAGTGAGGCTCCTGAGGCTCCAGGCCCGGCGAGGCCCTGGAAGGGGCTGTGGGTGGCCAGCGTGGCTAGGCTCCTGCTGCTCACTGCGGTGCTGCTCTGGGATGGGGATGAGCACGGGGCGCGCGCCATCGGGGCTGGGCGGGGCAGCAGGGGTCTGGGCGGCTGCCAGCTCCTTGGACACTGCAGGGCCAGGGCCGCCTGAGGCGCCTGAGATCCTGCTCCTCCTGCTCCTCCTCCGTGGTCGCATCCTTCTCCTCCTCCTCCTCCTCCTGCTCCTGCTCCTGCTCCCCTTCCTTGGCCTCGTTCTCATTCTCATCGTCGTCATCGTCATCCTCCTCCTCCTCCTCGTCCTCCTCTACCTTCCCTTGCTCCTCCTCCTCCTCCTCCTCCTCCTCCTCCTCCTCCTCCTCCTCCTGTTCCTCCTCCTTGCCCTTCTCCTCCTCCTCCTGGCTCTGGCCCTGAGCAGACAGGCTGTCCTGCATCTTTTGGACTCTCATCTGCAAGGCTGCGCTCCCTCTGTGGAGATGGCGCAGGGCGTCCCCAGCTGACCGGCTCGGAGCCTCGCCGTGTGCACCAGGCTTGAGAGATCCTGCAGCTCTGCGTTGACACGGGCAGCAGCTTGCAGCACACAGGCCAAGGAGGTGCCCACCTCCTCCTGCTTGGAGGACCGTGGCACAGTCTGCTCAGGGTCTTTGCGAGGCTCCTCGGGGGCCTCACACTGCCCTGGGGTGGTCGTGGGGCTCCCGCAGTTTCGGCCGGTCTTCATGCTCCTGCAAGGGCCGGAGCTGTGTCCACCTGGTCAACTCCTGGCCAAGTGAGAGCTGGAATCATGGAATCCAAGGGACACTAGGCAACTAGGCTTGTTTGTGGGCATGGCCTGAATGCCCCCAGGCCATTGGTGGGTTGGATGTATGCAAATGAAGGGGTCGTGGTCACCCTGAATTCTCCCACCCCCAGCCAGGAGAGATGGGTGACATCACAATGGAGTCACATGCCAGGGGCTCTGGCCTCACCTGACCCAATCTTGGCTGATTTAGAGGCCACAGCACAATCAAATCTCAGGAAGGACATGCACAGATGCACAGGACACCACTCAGTGCCTCCGTCACCTACCGAGTAGCTCCTGGCTCAAGGAACATGCCCTGCTCAGGCCGCCCTAGATGTTTCTATGTGGCCCATTCTCACATCCCTAGAAACACTCTAGGCCTAAGGACATGGTTAAAGGATGTGGCCAGTAGTTCATCCTGTTCTGAAGATGTCTGCCATGTAATCAATTTATTTACTCTACCCTTCACTATGTCGCTGTATTTGTCATAAGAAGGGGCTAGAACTTCCTAGGAATTCCTGGGCTTTGGGCCTCTTTTCATTTTAAAAACACCATTATGTGGCCATGCTAACCCCACCATCCTCTCTGTTTATGTGCATCTTGGGGTGGGGGTGGGGGTGGGGGAGCAGCTCAATGAGAGGATTAACTTGCAATGAGTAGAAATGTCCTTCTATCCATTGTCACTTAAAAATGACATCGCCCTATTTGTTAGGAAATGGAAAGACTTAGAAAAAATCATATTAAGTGAAGTAAGCCAGACTCAAGGGAACTTAGGCTCAATGGTTTCCCTCATTCGTCATAATCAGTAGAAACCTTGGGCTCTACTAGCAGAGATCTGCAATAGAGCAAAATCTTGATACATAAGGCCATATAATGTGAAGCTAATTGAAAGGACCTCCAGGATATTGAAACAAAAGCCATATAATGAATGATTGTTGTCCTTAATGTACTATGTTGTCTCTCATCTCCTTTGCTGTCTCTTGGTTATCTCATATTGGTATAGTATCTCACTTTGTTATCTGATATATTGAATTTATTTGTATTTGGATATTTGAAATTTGATAGGGAAGGGGGGAAAACCAAGATGGGGGGAGGAGGAGGGGAGGGTAAAGGGTACCAAGACATGTGAAAGGGTATCAATGTATGTGAATTAATGCACCTTCTATCTGGCAAATATCATGTAACCCTTTTATTAATTACAATAAAAAATAAAAATAAACAAAAAACTTCTGGTCCACTTTTAACTCAGACCTGCGTAACACCATGCAGTGAACTGAACAACGGTGTCACATCCCCCACCCCAATCTTACAACAACAACAAAAAAAAGAAATGGAGCTGCACTTGGTTTTAGTAGGCCATCCTGTAATCTGAGCTACTCAGGAGGCTGAGATCTGATGATGGCTATTCAAAATCAGCCTGAGCAGGAAAGTTTTTGAGACTCTTATTTACTATTAGTCACCAGAAAGCTGGAAGTGGGCGTGCAAGTGGTAGAGCACTAACCTTGAACAAAATAACTCATGTACATTGCCCAGGCTTTGAGTTCTAGCCCCACGACAGACACAGAGAGGAAAAAAAAAGATGGGGCCCAGTCCAGTTGCAGCCACCCATAATCCCAGGAGGAAATCTGAACTAGGAGAACCTAACTCTATGTGCAGTCATTGTCACAAGGAAGACCCTATCTCAAATATAATCATTGTAAAAAGGGCAGACGACTCAGCAATAGAGAGTATCTAGAAACTGCCATGCCATTAGATCAAATTTCTCTGCTGCCAATCTACACGCACATATAAAGTTTGATCTAGACATCTAGAAATCTATCTCTATATCACTCATGTAAATGAAAATTTAAATATATATTTAAATATAGGTATACATATACCATATATGTGTGTATGCATATATCAGATTTTTTTGGGGGGGGAGAAGAGGGTTTATTGTGTGAGGAAAGAGCAGACTCCTGCCGCCCAAAATGGAGTCGGGGAGCAAGAGAGAGCTTAGGCCTGGAAGTGAGTGATTATATAGTTGGAGGGCTGTAGCCACAGCAGAAGTGGATGTGATCTCAGAGGATGGGAAATACCTCAGTGGGGACCTCCCACTGTCCCCAGACATGCCAGTTGCCAGGGTTACAGGTGCTAGGCGGGGATTTCCAGGGTGCAGGGGGAGAGAGCCAAGGGAAGAAGTCATTTCCTCCAGTCGGACCTAACATTCCTGCCTTCTGATAGTTGTAAAGGGGTGCCGACTCTTTCTGGCTACTTCCTGCTGACAAGGGGCGTCGACATTGAAGGTAGAAGGTGGGGATGCTGTCCATCCAGAAGGAGCAGTAAGACTTCCATGGTGGTAAACGTGCATATGTGTCCTTGGATGAAATTCAAAAGAAGTCTTAAGAGGCAGGGGTGCCATCTTCTTCAGGGATGCAAGATACCTTGGCATTATACAAGGGGCAAGAACAGGAGCCTTTTTCACTCTTGACAGAAGAAACCACTGTGGCTGTCCGTTGAGCTAAACTGCAGTGGGAGCGGTCAGCAGGACCTCACCAGGGCCTGTCTACTTAGGATGTAAACCAGACAAGTTAAGGGTCTTAGGAAAGACTCGTTCCTCAGGCAAAATTGGGGGAGAAAGAAAAGGGCTTTAAGGGGCTGAGGGAGCCTTGGATATGGTACAGGAGGGTAAGATTAGAAAGGAATGTAAAAAAGGAAAGTTATCTAGTCTACGTGGGTAGTTGCAGAACAAGTAAGAAGGCCATCTGCACCCACCACTGGGATCTGGGAGGGAAAGACAGGCTGGTATACTCAGGTAACAACGAATAACCGGCTCCCATATCCAAAAGAAAGGATACAAGTAGCTTGCCTGCAACCTGGAGACATACCCTGGGCGCCTCCATGGTGATGCTTGTGGGATCCAGCGGCCCTGGGCAGCATCGCATTTCCGTTGCCAAGCTGAGCATCTCGGATAAGTTGGGCTCCTCCCCATGTGTGGGGGGTGCGGGAGGGACTGGAACACCCTGTAGAGACGAGGAGGGATAATCGACTCCCCAGTGTCCCAGCTGTCCACACTTTGGCAGGGTCGAGATGGTGGTTGTAGAGTAGGGCAAGCTCTTGCCCAGTGGTCTTCCTTGCCACACTTGAAGCATTGTCTGGGTGGTGTGCGTTGGGCACTTCTTCCTTGAGGAGCCCAAAGGGCAGCAGCCAGGAGCTGGCAATTTTTCCTATTCTGGGCAGCCTTATCCTCTTTTTTCTGTTCCTCCCAGTTGTTAAAAACCTTAAAGGCCATGCTCACCAGATGTCCTTGGGGGGTTTAAGGGCTGTCCTCAGCCTTTTTCAACTTTTTTTAATTATGGGGAGCTGATTGGGAAATGAAATGAGTATTAAGGACCACTATACCTTCTTTTGACTCCGGGTTCAGCTTAGTATAACGCTGGAGTGCCACTGTAAGGCGATCAAGAAATTCAGCCGGGTTTTCAGTGGATCTCTGGGTAACCTCCCTTAGTTGATCATAGTTGACTGCATGGTGGGCTGCCTTCTGGAGGCCAGCTACGAGGCAGGTTACCATCCTGTTTCTGCCAACCCTTCCAGGGGCATTATTTTTATAATCCCATTTGGCCTCTTCTCTGGGCACAGCTGTTGCCCCTACTGGGAAAGTATTGTCTAGGCGTTGGGTTTCATCAGCATGTGCCTGGGCTGCAACCCAAAACCTTTCCTTTTCTTCAGAGGTAAGGGTAGAGGACAGTCCTGTATATAAGTCATGCCAGGTGAGGTCATAGGTATGAACAAGGTATTTAAACTCTTTGGTATAATTATTGGGGTCTTGGGAGTATGATCCTAGTTGCTTCTCAATCTGGGAAAGATCTGTCATTGAAAAGGGGGTATGCACACGAATGACCCCTTCTGCTCCTGCCACCTCCTGCAGAGGATATAAGGAGGCTGGTGGAGGCTGTGAGCTACCAGTACAAGATCGAGTATGAGTAGCAGGAGGTGAGTCAAAAGGAGATGAAGGAGGAGGAGAAGGAAGGAAAGGTTCAGCTTGGGGAGGAGAGAAGAGTCTTCAATGTTGAGTAGGGAATCAGTCACTTTGGGTTTAGGAAGAGACTTCAGGCTCTTAGGTGATTTGGCAGGGACAGGATGACTCTGTGTCAGTAGGATAGGGGAAGTTGAACAGGATTGGTAGAGAGAAGGGCAACCATGGAGAGCAAAGAAATCCTGAACATATAGAACCTCTGGCCATTTACCATTGTGTCAGCAGAAACTGTCTAAATTCCTGAGATTATAATCCGAAGTCCCATTTGGGGGCCATTGAGACCAATTTTCTAGCCTATACTTTGGCCAGACACAATTGCAATAAAAGATGAGCAGTTTGGCTTTATGGAGTCTCTGAGTAGAAGAACATTTAAAGAGCATAAAAGACATCTCAAGGGGATGTCCCAGCTTGGGTGAGACTGATGAGACCCCATTGTAATAAGAAACACGAAGAGGAAATGAAGTCTGTGAGGATGGGGGGTGGTCAGTGAGGAGGAGGAAGAGTTAGTGAGGACATGGGGGGGTGGCCCCGTGAGGACACCAGGGAGGGGTGGCGTCAGTGAGGACGTCAGGGGGTGGAATCACTGAACAAGGGGCAGAGTCAGTGAGAACGACAGTGGATGGAGTCAGTGAGGACATCCTAGGGTAGAGTCAATAAGGATGTTGAGTGGGAAAATGGAGTGTGTTCGGGGAGGGGGAATCCAATCTCACCACAACAGATTGGGGGGTGGAGGTTTGGGTTACTGGGTCATAAACTAGACACAGGGAGAGAGCCCTAGGCAGGGGTGGGTTAAAGAGACAAAAGAGACCTGCAGGCAGGAGTCACTCACCAGGTGCAGACAGCAAACATTGTAGCCAATGCCCAGCCAGCAATGGGAAAGGCAGAGGTTCCCGGAGTGGAAGGAGGGCAGAAGGCAGACTGACCCTGAGTCATGGCTCCAAATGTAAAGTCTGCTGAAAGGAAACTCCACGCAGTTCAGGGGAAGAGGGTTTATTGCATGAGGAAAGAGCAGACCCCTGCCACCCAAGCTGGAGCCTGGTGAGCAAGAGAGCTATATCAGATTTTTTTATGCTAATACTCAGCCTTTAACTTGGGAGCTGTGCAATTTCACTGAGTTATTTTGCTTGAGGCTCACATTCTACTAACCAAGCCATAGCTCAATTACATACATACATACATACATACATACATACATACATACATACATACATAGCTAGTTACCATCTCTTCAGTATTAATGCTGATGTGTGTGCGTGTATGTGTGTGTGTGTGCACATGTGCACACATGCAAGCATATGAAAGAGCATTGCTGCAGTTTTATTTCCTGGGGGCCTAATAACAGTGAGGACAGGAAACCTTCTTACTTCTGTTCCTTTCCCTACACAGTCTCTACCACATGATGGCCCCAGAAAGTACTTTCATTATTTCTTGCTATAGAATGAACCACTGCCAAACTTGGTCCCTTGTTGCTGGGTGTGGGTAGGTCACCCCTGCAACCCTAGCTTCTGAGGAGACTGAGATCTGAAGATTTTGAGTTGAAGCTAGCCCATGTAGGAAAGTGAGTGACACTCATGTCTCCAACTATGTACCAAAAAAGCCATTAGGGTAGCAGTGGCTCAAGTGGTTCAGCACTAGCCTTGATAGAAAAGGCTCAGGAACAGTGCACTGTACCTCAGGACAAACAAGAAAAAGAAGCAAAAGGGGTAAAAGAAAGAAGGAGAGAAGGATGCCCAGTCACTTGAAGCAGCTGCTGCTTATAATATGGAGGAAAAACAAATCAAATTGGGAGTCATTATTAGAAAGCCAGTGACTGCATGGTGGACTCCTGCCTCAAAAACCAGCAGCCACGAGCAGAGCTTGAACTAAGTTTTTAAAAACAAAAATCACATACTTGGGGTGGACAGCAAGCCTTAGTAGCCCTCAAAGAAACAATATACATAAAACACAGTAATGTAGATGTGGCTATTTATTTCTAATAAAAGGGTGATGAACAGGCAGAGTAGACTCTAGGGAAATAATCAGAAGTGCAGTTATCTACAGGGAACATGTTTCCTGGAGCCTAAATTATGACATTTCTGCAACTAAAGAATGTCTTCTATTACCTCCAGAATTCTCAGCAAGTCCCATCTTGTCTTAACGTTTATTAAGATGGCAAGATGGCATTTCTTAGCTCAAGCACCCTATTTCACTCCCCATTGATATTATGTCCATGAAATCAAACCACTGATTACCTAGTGAGAGAGCTTCACTGGGCCCTTAGTATCAAGAGCCTGACCAAGTTACTTTCACCAAAATTTACAGAGGAGTCTGTCCTGTAAAACAGCAGGTTTTTCCTAAGGCTGTCCAGAACTCCCCTTTAATTTTTGCCTGGGTTTTTCCCACCTGTAATTCAAGAATTCTCCAGCAGTTAAAGCTGGTTCCATATGATGGAAATACATACAGTGAAGAGACTTTGAACATGCTTTTCCAGGCCCAGCTGGATAAAGTTTACAGATCTGGGAGGCACAGAAAGAATGTCACAAACCAAAAGTCCAAGTTCTAGTAGATCCAAAGCAGTCTTCCATCAGGACCAGCTGCATGTGCTGGAGTCAGGCAGGGGTCCCACCTACTTTCACCATGGTGGGGGTGGTCAGGATGACAAAGTCGATGGCTGGGAATCTCCAAGTTGGGAGGAATGGGCTGGATCCAGGCTGGTCCATAAGCAACGTGTAGCATCATCTCCCAGACAAATTGCACACCTTCTGCTGAGCTGCCTGCAACTTAACTTAACCTGAGGTGGGAGCCTTATTTCCATGAAGTCTCCCAATACTTTCCTGGTTGCCACTTGTGAATATATCGACTCTTGATTACAATGCAAATTGCTCTATGTGTTAAAATACCATTAAAATGTTTTCTTGAACATGCTTATTCATACACATACATACGTGTTCACAAGGATCTTCAAGTGTGCAAAGATGTGTATCAGCCACACAGTTTCTGGAACTTTAGTGGCAAGAGATACTTTTGCCAATATTACTGTTATGGATAACCAAAATTTAAAACAAAAATTTTTAACCACGTAACAGATCACCTTCCCATGCCCAGCCCCATTTCTCTAGGGCTTGCTTGGTGGCAAGGCACATGAACATACCAATTGACCTTTGAACACTTTTGAGTGAGAAGGGAAGCCATCTCTTAGCCCAGCTGGTAAACTGTCTTTTACCAATCTTAGGCAGGAGCGCTTTACAATTTTTACACTGCCAAGCTTGATTAGATGTCCCAACCAAGGCTGTGGTGGCCCCACTTCCAAGTGTCACCACAAGAAGGGGCCACAGCCTAAGGCTAGTGGACTTAGCCATTTTTCTAGAACTCTGATTTCCACCAGATGGAGACACAGAAAATAAAGTTCCACGTTGCTAAAACAGACCAAATGAAACAGAAACACTAAAAAAAATCCTTCTTGGAGATCTGGTGAACACTAGATCTCCTCCGTACCCCCAAATCCTGTCCTCACTAATCACTGAGGCCTGACTGGGGGTTCTTGAACATATTGGCTCTCCTTTCCCAACAGTTCCAACTGGATAGGTCCCCAGAAATCACAAAATGACAGAAAAACAGAATGCAGAGACAAAACTTATTCTGGTGCTGGAAATGTGTCTTAGTGTTAGAGTGCTTACGTAGAATGCATGAAGCCCTGGATTCAATTCCTCAGTACCATATGATCAGAAAAGTCCAGAAGTGGCACTGTGGCTCAAGTGGTAAGAGTACTAACCTTGAGCAAAGGCAGCCCAGGGACGATTTTCTCAGACTGGAACTTGGAGCGGGGTGAGGAGGGAAAAGGCTGGAGCTGAAGTGCTCTGCTGGTGGGTCATGACAGGTCAGCATCTGGGGACCAGGGTTTAGAGCTTTAGGCGATCGTTCCACTCAATCAATTTAAAGTCTGTTTAGCCTCCACTAAGGCTACCTGCTCTGCATATACCTCCTGCCTTTTAGCCTTCAGGCTGACACTGCACTGGCCAGATATCAACACTGTGAGTTATAGTCATTATATTGACTATAATGACTTTGGTTCATTGAGTTATGCCAAGTCATATGAGTTTAAAGTGGGAAAAAGAAAAAGTCTTTTGATTTCAAATGCAACCTGTATCTTTGGAAATATAAAAACATGCTGACAAAATCCATTAGAAATACTTCAGCACCACACCTCTTCATGCGAGTCATGAAGACTTCCCAATCCGGGATAAATTTCCCACTAGCTATCAATCACTGCCAGTAAGAAAACGTTTCATTAGACTAAAGAATTTGCAAATTATGTTGTTTACTGCCGGGGCCTACCGGCAGCAAATTGGGGTTCCTGAAATAGGGGGCAGGGACTGGAAAAATTAGAAGAGAGACAAACACATCGGGTCTGGGAGGTCTGCAGCCCAGGCAAAAACTGCAGCGCCCCATTTATTCTCAACTAACAGTTTATATCCCTTCTTGAGACCAGGGCACTGCCAGGTGTTACATCCAGATGGTTAATCAGGGAACTGTTGGGGGTTACATTCATATGGTAAATCTCAGATCAATTGAACAGGAGAAGGCCAAAAAACAATAAGACAATCAAGCAATTATCTGATGCAAATCAAAGTACAGTTTGATTCCACTCTTGCTCCCGACATATCCCCCATTTTTATTTTAAAAGAAACACAAGTGCAATTTCTATTCTTTCCACTATCTCTAATATCTCTAATTATCCTGTCTCACTTTCCAAAAATGACTGGTCCCTTCATCTAAAGGGGATTGATGGGCGGAGATTCAGCTTCTGTGACTTCTTCAAGCTGACTCAAGGGCGTTGTCTCTGTGCTTGACCAGGGACCTTAAGAAGCCTAGCCTGTTTTATCAGGGATTGCAAGGATTAGATATCAGGAATAATGATTTGCTCCAAACTGGAGATCATATTTAACATTTAACAACTGCACAAACCATCTTTGGCTACAATAGTGTAGTTTACATAGCACCCATTTGCAAAGGCCTTTTCTTGATTGTCTGGGGAACTAAATTTCTGCAACCTTAACAATGCTTCAGTTGTCAGATCTAAACAGATTAATAGAGACACAAGCCTCAGATCCACAAACTTTTCCTGAATTTGTGGCTGGTGTCAAAAATAAATAAATAAATAAATAAAAATTTCGCTCAATTAGGGCTTTAGACTACCCACTATCACAGAAGATTGACAAGTTCCTGCCCAGTTATGAAAGGCACGGGCATTAGTAAGGCATGCTTACAAACTATTCTATGACCTCCCGGCTCTGATTAATTTGATCGGCCAAGCACAAGTGACTAAGATATGACACCATCTCTGCCATCCAAGCAGAGGCTTTCTGCATCGTGTCCCAGTAGAGTTTCTCCACACAGGGATAAATGTCCCATTGGCAATTCACTTGCTTAGTTGCTGGACTTGAACTCAGGGCCTGGGCACTGTCCCTCAGCTCTCCAGCTCAAGGCTAGCACCCTGCCACTTTTGAGTCCCAAACTCAGGGCCTGAGTGCCGCACCTCAGCTCTGCAGCTCAAGGCTTGCACTCTGCCACTGTGAGTCCTGAGCTTGGTGCTTGAGTGCTGTCCCCCAGCTGTTCAGCTCAGAGCTAGCACTCTGCGGCTTTGAGCTCCAAAGCAACTCTGCCTTAATAGCATTCTGCTGCCAGATTAGACACCACAGTCTCACAGGGACTTTGCTTTGCCCGGGGTTGGCTCAAAACTGCAGTTTTCAGATCAGTGAGTCCTACAAAAGGCCACGTTTCTCCAATTAGAGCAACAAGGTGGTCGACACAGAAATAGTCTCTAAGCATGAGCTTACCTAGAACCTGGTAAAAGCCAAAGTTACATCTAAATAAGGATTGCTGTTCTTCTCCAATGGGCTAGCTGGAAGTTACAAGAGCAAGCTGAAATAGCAATTAAGCAATTACTTTGGTAGTCCTGATTTTCCTTTTTTCTCTTTCTTTAAACATTTAAGACAACTTCACTTTCAAATATTGTTTAGAAACCCATTTCCAATGTTCTTAATAACTTTTACTGATACTGGCTTAAACAATTAACACCTTAGCCTTTATTTGCAATTGAAAAACCTTTAAGGGCACAAAGAACTCCTTCTGCCCTCAGGCCCCCTAGGGCCCAAGGCACTCCTCTTGCCTTTTAGAAAAAAGGGCTCTTTTGCAGTTTAGATTACTGTCTAAAACTCCAACAACAGTTTAAACTCAAATAACAGTTTTTCCCTAATGCAAGAACTATAGACATCAGTGCACCAAAAGCCTAAGTCTGGACTTAGTTTCCTTCCCTTTTTTAAAATACACCCAATTGCATGGAGATAAACCTTTAAACATTCCTTTAAAATACTAATCACATTATCCACATTTTACCATCAGATTTCTAGTGTCAGTTTGCAAGAAAAGACAGACAGGCAAAGTTTCTGACGTTAATGAACAATTTTACATTGAGATCTCTAATACATGTTTCCAAACTTTCACTTAAAGTAATAAATCCCAAATTCCCTAACACCTCTGTGCTGAACAGGATACAATGTTTACAATGTAAACAGCTGTATGCCCTGCAATAAAATGCAGATTTCAGGATCTAGAAAAATATTTACCAGCTTTTCTTTAAGACAATGCAATAAACCTTTGAGATATAGGAAACATTCAAACCTACTAATTTTTTGAAGTTCAGACTTAGATTTACCCAATTCCCTTTGCGTTTCAAATGAGCTCAACCATTGTTTTATACAGCATGCTGACAATTTAACCTTGAACATGTTCACTCACACCCATTCGCACACACATTCATACTCAAAGATCTTAAAGCGTGCAAAATTAATATCGGCCGTTCATTTTCCGGAAAATTTTAGTATCATGAAGGGTTTTTGCTAATCTTATTCTTGTGGGTGACAACCAAGTTTTAAAACAAAGCCCTTTTTAACAAAGCGACTAGCTAAAATTAAAGACTGAAGTTTGTGTCCTGCCACCAACTGTCTCTAGACTGTCACTTCAGCAGGTTGTAGGAAAAAGGAAACTAGACAAAGACTGCAGCTGCTTTGTCTGGCCTCTGCTCACCTCAGCTGCAGCCAATTGGGAGGGGCCATACCAGGCCCGAGTGGAGCGAAAAACTTTTTACTTGCCAGAAATATTCAAAAAGATAACAAGGATGTGCTTGTGTACACGCAGAAAAACCATAAGGATCCATATTTAGAACTGGTACCAATTTTAAAAACAAAACTGGACAAAACAAAACAAAACAAAATACCCAAGGAAAACTAAGTAACACGAACAAGACAGAGAAGCAGAGACTTTTAAACAGAATCAGACATTGACATATAACAAGAAATTTGGACTCAATCAGATACACTTAACATAAAAAACATGAGCTCAAATGAATGTTTTCACCAAACAGTTATTTTTAGATTTAGACATGTCTTGCTGGTGGGACTCTCAGGTGTGCCTTGTTATCGACAAGAAACTTAGAAGGGGAGGGGGGGTCAAGGCGTCCCTTGACCACCCAGGCCTCTGTTTTAGGCCCACAGTGCACCTTTTCAAACAAACAAAAATAAAATAAAATAAAATAAAACACAGACATACAGGGGGTCGGCCGACTTCTACTTACCTCTGCAGGCCTTTGCTTTTCACCTGGGCATCTTTTACAAAAAAGGTTATTAAGAAGAGGGATGGTAAAGACAAAATAATGTCACATATTAAATTGTGTAGAGTCAATGAATATGTTAAAAGGTCCCTACATAATAGTAAAAGGAGGAGAAACACAGCTCATATGAATGTGTGGAACAAGTGGATCAGTAGCAGTCCCAATTCACATGCACAAATAACTCAGGTCCTTCCCACGTCGCAGGATGCACCACTGGAGGGTTGGGGGTGTAGGCCCAGTGAGTCGCTGCTTGGATGGCCACTGTCACTCTCCACGATCCGAACGCAGCGTTCAGGCAGCCAGCGGGCGTCATTTTCTCCTTGTGAAAAAACACATACATGCCCTCGACCCCAGGTTAGAACAGGATCGGGTCCATGCCAAGCACCAGTTAGGGGATCCTTCCACTTTACTAAGGCAAAAGCACGCTGCTCTCTTTTTTCCCAGAATCGCTGAGCAGCAGATAAATTATTTGAATCCAAATTCAAAAAATTTAAAACAAATAAAGCATGATTAAGTATATTCACAGGGGTAGCGGGATACGACTCTCCTTTCTGTATTTTAGCAATTTGATGTTTTAATAATCCATTAGCTCTCTCCACGATGCCTTGACCTTGAAGATTGTAAGGAATGCCTGTAATATGAGTGATATTATAGGAATGGCAGAAGGATTGAAATGCTCGGCCTGCATAGCCAGGGCCATTATCTGTTTTTATTTGCGAGGGAATCCCCATCACAGCAAAGCGTCAAATGCAGTGAGAAATACAATGTTTAGTGGCTTCCCCAGCAAGGGGGGTGGCCAAGATAAAATTAGAATAAGTATCTACAGTAACATGAACATATTTTAATCGGCCAAATGATGGAACATGCGTGATATCCATCTGCCAAATGTGATTAGAAAGCAGTCCTCGTGGATTTATACCTAAATGGGGGGCTGGTGAAAAAGGGACACAGTTGGAGCAAGTTTTAACTATTTGTCGTGCTGCTTCTCTAGATAATTTAAACTGTCGGCGCAAGGCTCGACTGTTTTGATGGTGGATGGCATGTGACTGCTTAGCAAGTTCAACCTGAGTTAAGTAAACTCTGGTGGCAGAGTCAGTAACCGCATTGCCCTCACTTAAAGGGCCAGGAAGATTAGTGTGAGCTCGAACAAAGCCAAAAAAACAGGGGTGGTTGCGAGAACAAAGCAAAGTTTGTACTTGGCGAAATTGGGTCTGGATATTGGAGTTAGTAGTTCCAATAAAGGGAACAGTTTCTATGACTTGAAGAGCACGAATTACATATTGACTGTCTGAGTATAAGTTAAAGGGCTCGTCTTGTAACAGGACGAGTGCTTGTAAAACAGCCTCCAATTCCACCTCTTGGGCGGAGGAAAAACCTGTAACCCAAGATTGAGTTTTCCCATTAATGGTCAAA
Source organism: Megascapheus bottae (assembly GCF_031878675.1). Taxonomy (NCBI): domain Eukaryota; kingdom Metazoa; phylum Chordata; class Mammalia; order Rodentia; family Geomyidae; genus Megascapheus; species Megascapheus bottae. The sequence continues at coordinate 264,610 of NC_143510.1, forward strand.
GCAGCCGTTCCATTTGAGGATCCATCTGTAAATACCAAAGCGGCAGAAGATAAAGGCGAGGCCTGTACTATGGAAGGAAATAGAAACATATGACACGCAGCAAATTGGAGAAGTTTGTTAGACGGGTACTGATGCAAAATTTTTCCCGTATAATTGGCCCAAGCAATGGCCCAAGGATCGCAATGGGCGAATAGCCAATCTTGTTGTTGTAAATTATATGGGACACAGATAAAATGAGGTTCCTGACCTAAATATTTACGGGAATCCACTCGGCACATATGTATCAGATTAGCTACCAATTCGTAGTAGGGGGTCAGCACTTTGCCTGGTATTGATGGTAGATAAAGCCATAAAAGTGGGCCATCCTGCCACAATACAGCAGTTGGGGAGTGAGAAGTAGCTAAAATGTAAACTCCCCATGGTTTAGAATAGTCACAATAGGTCACTTGTTGCTGGGAAATTGCCTTTTCTACAATTTGGATGGCCCTCCTGGCGTCAGGATTTAATTTGCGTAAGGATGTAGGGTTGGTATCTCCTTTTAAGAGATCAAAGAGGGGTTTTAACTCTCCTGTGGAGAGCTTTAGATAAGGCCGAAGCCAATTTATATCTCCTAAGAATTGCTGAAAATCATGAAGAGTTCTTAAGTGTGAAGTTTTTAATTGTATTTTTTGGCTTTTAAAATAGTGTGGGCCTAATATATGGCCTAGATATGTAAAAGGGGGGTGTTCCTGAACCTTTTCAGCTGCTATTATAAGGCCAAAGAGGCTCAGATCTTGCTTTAGTTGTCCAAAGGCTTGTCGTACGACGATAGGATCAGAACAAGCCAACAAGATGTCATCCATATAATGAACAATATAAACAGAAGAAAATTTTTCACGAGTGGAAGAAATGGCTCTAGCTACAAAACTTTGACATAAAGTTGGGCTATTTGCCATGCCCTGTGGAAGCACAAGCCAGTGATATCGCTTCATTGGTTCTTTAAAATTAACAGAGGGCACGCTGAAGGCAAAGTGCTTACAGTCTTGAGGCGCCAGGGGAATAGTATAGAAACAATCCTTCAAATCTATAATAATCTTATAAGTATCCTTTGGGATTGCCATGGGTGAAGGCAAGCCAGGCTGTAGGGCCCCCATCAGTTCCATTGACGCGTTCACTTTCCTCAAATCCTGTAACAGCCTCCATTTACCTGACTTTTTCTTTATAACAAAAATTGGAGAATTCCATGGAGAGTTAGAAGGGGCCACATGTCCCAAGTCCAGCTGTTCCTGTACCAGCTGCTGTACTGCAATGATCTTTTCTAGCGAAAGAGGCCACTGTTCAACCCATACCGGTTCTTCAGAGAGCCAATTTATGGGATCAGCATGAGGGGAGGGCAAACGACAGCTCCCGTTAAGGGATACCCTAATCCTTGTCTCGTAGGGTGAGACTGGGGTTGGAGTGGCTCTAGCTCCCCCTGTGCTGCTCGGCCTAGTCCCCTAAAGGGGAGGAGACCTTGATCAAGTAACTGCTTAGTGACCACAGCACTAGGACTAAACATATACACTCCCATTTTTTCCATGATATCATGACCCCATAAATTAATTGGCAGATGATCCAGGACAAATGGCTGAAAATGACCAGAGTGCCCCTCCTCATCTCTCCAAACAAGGATCGCACTGCTCTGCTGTGGGTCAGTTGCTTGTCCAACCCCCTGTAGGGAAGTCATAGAGGTTGTCAGGGGCCATTGGGCTGGCCAATGTTTTTTAGATATCACAGACACATCTGCTCCAGTGTCTAATATTCCTTTAAAGGGCTTTTCTTGTATAAATATAGTCATCTCAGGCCTCTCTTGTTTTATGCTTTGTACCCAATAGATATCAGAAGATCTAAATCCTCTCTGTCCACATGGGGAATTAGCAGTCTCCCCGGGAGGTAAAGGCACAAGTATTAGTTGTGCTAATTTTTGACCGGCTGGGATCGATACCACGTGTTTGGGGCAGAGGCCATAACTTTGATTTCTCCAGTAAAATCCTGGTCAGTTTTGCCAGGTGTAATCTGTGTCCCTTTAAGGGCTGAGCTACTTCGCCCTAACAGCAATCCAGCCACTCCCGGGGGAAGGGGACCGAAGACCCCCGTGGGGAGAGCTTGTGTCCCCATCTCTGGGGTCAATACTGAGCAGGTGGAGGAACAGAGGTCCAATCCTGCACTGCCTGGGGTGGCACGGAGGAGGCTGGAGACTGATCTTGGGGGGTTGTTAGAAGATGCACTTGTGGCCGAGAAGAGGGAGGGACTGCCCCATGGTTTTGCGGGGCCAGGGGCTGGCCCCTTCTCCAGTTTCCCGAAAACGGGCGGCCATTGTGATTTGTTGCTGACTTGCAATCTTTAGCCCAGTGCTTCCCTTTACCACAGCGTGGACATGTGCCAGGTGATTTTTCTCTCTTTAACCTGGCCTGGCGTGGGCATTGCGTCATCCAATGTCCTATTTGTCCACAAGAAAAGCAACGCCCTGGGGGTCTAGCATCCTGAGAATGCCGCTGACCTCTGTATTTTAGAAATTCAGTAACAGTCTTTCCTTGAGGAGCGGCGGCTAAAGTAAGGCCTTGTACATAGGAGGGTCCAATATCAGCACACAGTGAAATAAAGTCCGTGATTCCTCCCTTATTCCTATGGGGTCTGATAGCCGCCTGACAGGCGGCGTTGGCATTTTCATAGGCTATGTGTCTAACTATAATCCTCCTTGCGTTCTCATCTTGTACTAGGCGGTCTGCAGTTTTCATTAATCGAGACAAAAATTCTAGATAAGGTTCATTTGGTCCCTGTTTAACTTCTACTAGATTTTTTGTACAATTGGAATTGCGTAACCTTTTCCAAGCCTCTCTCGCTGCAGCATTTATTTGTAAACAGGCCTCCTTTGCATAACCCAATTGATCTTCGGTGTTTTTATAGGTTCCCTCTCCTAACAACTGATCAACAGTGTAAGGCAGGTTCTTAGACCCATTTGTTTCAATTTTAGCCCGACACTGTGCAGTGAACTCTGTCTCCCATAATAAGTACTCTCCCGCACTAAGGCATGCTCTGGCAAGCCGCTTCCAGTCATTTGGGCATGCAATACCAGCACACGCGGCCTTCAATATTACTTGAGTAAAAGGGGCAGTTGGCCCATATTGGGAGCAGGCACTTTTTAAATCCTGTAATAGTTTAACAGGAACAGGTTGATGGTATACTTGTTCATCATGATCAACTAAACTAGGGAAGCATCGAGGCCCTGAAATATCTTCCCTCTCTCTAGTAGCCTGAGTCAGGTTTAATTGCGATGCATTGTGCCTGGTTGTGGTGCCTGTTAAAAGGGACTTGTTGCTAGGGCCTTTAGGCTTGCCTAAAGGTTGAAAAAGGGATTGAGGCCGTAAGGCTGCAGCCGGTGGCGGTGGGTGTGAGGGGTAAGGTTTAGAAGCAGACACCATAGTGGCCTGAGGGTCATCTTTCTTTCCTACTTCTGGGGGGGCTCTCTGCTCCATCCCCATTTTCGATAGAAAATGTAGCATTTCTTCTAACTTCTTCTCTATTGTAGCCACCCGGCCCTCCATTGACTCATCATAACTTTCCTCCTTGATATTCAAACCTGAATTCTGATACTCAATATCTGCTGGTTGTTGTTCCCTTTTCAAGATCTCACTTAGACTCTCTTGGGCTGCGGCATATGGCTCAGCCTCAGGGTTTTCAGAAGGGTCCTTTAACTCATAAATTTCCCTTAATTCAAGATTAAGTTCAGCATTCTCATGTTGAGGATCTATGCATTCATTTACTAGATTCCATACATCAATAGCCTCTACTGGGGTCTTTTCGGGGCCATATACATTATAATATTCTTGAATTCTTTTTCCTATCTGCTGCCAGGTTTTTTGGAATTTCTCCTCTAAAAACCTCGGGCATGCCTCCTCGACAAACTGTAGGAAGCTCTGAAGCACCCCTTTTTCCACCCACGTTCCGTGGGCTTCAAGTAGGTCTGTTAAGATCGGTACAAATGACCTATGGCCCTTAACTTGACCCATAATTTTTACTCCTGACTATACACTCTCTTAAGATCCTCTCTTAATAGTCCTACGATGTGTTACTCACCACAGCGGGGTCCTCCACCGTCGTCCCAGATTTTCAGGGTCCCTGTTCGGGCGCCAGATGCCGGGGCCTACCGGCAGCAAATTGGGGTTCCTGAAATAGGGGGCAGGGACTGGAAAAATTAGAAGAGAGACAAACACATCGGGTCCGGGAGGTCTGCAGCCCAGGCAAAAACTGCAGCGCCCCGTTTATTCTCCACTCAAAGTTTATATCCCTTCTTGAGACCAGGGCACTGCCAGGTGTTACATCCAGATGGTTAATCAGGGAACTGTTGGGGGTTACATTCATATGGTAAATCTCAGATCAATTGAATAGGAGAAGGCCAAAAAACAATAAGACAATCAAGCAAGTATCTGATGCAAATCAAAGTACAGTTTGATTCCACTCTTGCTCCCGACAGTTTACAATGTGAAATGTGCTAAAAATTATTGAGCAAAAAATGTATTAAAAATTTTAAACCATCACAGCACTTTAAAAATGTGAATATGTTTAGCCTAAGACTTTTTTCAATGATCACAACTAAGAGTCGCCAAGTGCCAAACAATGGATCAGAGAGATAGCTGTTCTAAAATCCCTGCATTCAGCTCTACTGCGGCTGGGGCAGTAGTCTTCATGTTTATAAACATCTCACCCCATGAGCAGAATTCCTGTTTGTCCCAAAATCAAATTTTACATTGTTTTGAAAAGTGATGTCAAGTTATTTTATGTTTAAATTGAAACTATCACTGAATGTTAGCCATTCAGCAGTTGGTGCTATTAAATTGTGCATCACTAGCTGATTAATCCTTGACAAGATGACAGATAAATGAACCTAGATGGAGAAATAGGTCACTGGGGCAGGTTTTCAAGAGGGTATCTTCCTCCAATCTCCCTTCCTCTCTCTCCTTTTCTCTCTCTCCTCTTCTCTTTTCTCTCTCTGATCCCTACTGCTACCTCTTATTTCAACAACTATCTTAACCCCTTTCTCAGCCACAATGCACTGGGCAGTGCCAGTAGCTGTGCCTTCCAACTGAGTCCTTTGCCTTATCAGAACTTTCAAAGATAGGGAGCTCCATAGCCATAGCCTGAAACTTCTGAAACCTGCAGCCAAAATTAACTATCCCTTCCTTTGTTTACCTCAAAACTCGTTTTCCCTCCTTTTGGTCTTTGTTTCACATAGAAAAAGTGACTAGCACAAATTGCACCCCCATGACACTTTTCCTAGGTGTTACTTTGCCAGGATAGATATTAGAAATTCTGCCAAACAGAGCCTGTGGCATCTTGCCATCTAGGAAATGTAAGCTGACTAGAACTTTCTCACTGCTTCACATGATGAACTACTACTACTAATTTCTGTGTGCTAAGTGCTGTTCCAGATATGTAAATTCATTACATCTCACTCTCACAACACTGTAACCAAACTATAACTAAAGCTATTTCACAAATAAGGAACCTGAAAAACAAACCATTTCCTGGTTTAACCCAGACTGAAGTAAATAATGTAGAAGATGACCAGTCTAAATTCTCAGCCCAGGGGCCTTTGTATGACAACTTCCCAATACCGTTGAACTTTTTTTCTTGTTATTGGTTGTGGGGCTTTAACACTGAGTGTGGTCAGCTCAGGACTAGTGCTCTACCACTTGAGCCACAGGGCCACTTCCAGTTTTCTGGTGGTTAATTAGAGAAAAGAATTTCATGGCCTTTCCTGCCTGGGATGGCTTTGAACCGTGATTCTCAGATCTTAGCCTCCTGAGTAGTTATGATTACAGTGAGCCACCAGCACCTTGCCAGTTGAATATTTTTTTTCCCTGAATTTGTTAATAATGGAAAAATGTAAAAACAATTCGTAAACATTGACTATGGAGATATAATCTATTCCCATTTCTCTTTCTCCAGCATGGGACCACATACTGGCTGTTCTTTGGCAGGGCGACTTCCAGGAAGGACCACAGGGAGAGAAGGGCCTCCTCTGGTGAGGAGAATACAGCTACAATAACCTAGGGGTTTTCTAAGTGAACTCAGAGTGATCCTTAGTGCTGGTTCCAAAGAATTGTGAAAAGTTCCCAAATATACTTCAAGTAAAAAAACTCTGATTACTGCCCCCCGCAACTGAACTTCTCAAGAGTTGCTTAAATAGATTTTCATCCACAAAGCAAAGCCAGTAAATTATTGAGAGTTACAGTGTACCTAAAGCTGAAATGTGAGTTTTCTTCACTTATTGCTACATTTCAGCCTTCACGTTTTATGAGGAAAGGGAGATAAGAGCACTATAATACAGAAAGATAAACTGCACAAGCTCACCAAGAATGCTAACCCACAGTCAACTCCTGTGCAGCTGGATTTGAGCACCACTAGCCCTACATTCTATGAGAAGACCCACATTTTTTGACTCATTAGGCAAACTTTCTAAGGCTTCCTAAGTTTCCTGGAAAACTTTCCCACTTCTGCGTTGACAGCTCGCTAACCTCAGATGAAAAGCAGATCCAAGACATTCATATTACTCGTGCCGTATAGTACCATATGAAAAAATTTCAAATTCCTTCCCAACACAGAGTCATTTCTCCTCCTGGGAGTATTTTCTCCAGGAAATGAGGTTGAATTCATTCAGCAGAGTTAGTTGATCTTAAAATCAGGGTTCTCTCATGGAACAGCCACCTCCAAGACTGCCTTTCACTAAATAGTCCACGTGAGCAGACCTTCCAACACCCCCCACACTCTGATTGTTCAGTGACCAGCTTGCCCACAACATGAGAAGCAGCTCTGTGCTGCCTCTATTCCTGGTGTTCCTGTTTTATCTATGAGGCATGACTTTGTCTTGAATGTATTTCATCTTTCTCCTTTCGCTGGTCATGATTCAGAATGAATTTACTCAATATTGAACTCATAATTTTTATAACATCCCTATGTTTATAAACTTCAAGCCATAAAACAGTAACAACACCAATAGTAAATATGTAAGTGTGCACATGGTAGTGTAAACTTCAGATCTATAAAAAGTGAAGGCAGATCTGAAGGTGGGAGTGAGCGTTACCTCCACATTAAACAAGCAGTAATAACAGAGAACATCTCTATTCCATTATCTCCACTGCTAACCAAAGGTAAAATTTCTGGAATGGTTGTTTGTGTTCCTGTGATAATGTTCAAAAACTTGCAATTATTTAACCTAATCTTTGAGCCAAAAAATAGAATGGAAGAAAGACAGCCTCTTCAACAAGTGGTGCTGGCAGAACTGATTAAGCACCTGCGATAACTAAAGTTGGATCCTTCTATGTCACCCTGCACCAGGATTAATTCCAAATGGATCAAAGACCTTGAGATAAAAGCCCATACACTGAAAACTTTATAAGAAGGAATAGGAGATACACTAGGTCTCCTTGGCACAGGTCAAAAATTTCTTAATAAAGACCCAGAAATACCATAAATTTAAAAGTTTAGAGAAATGGGACCACATAAAATTGCAGAGCTTCTCTATGGCAAAGGACATAGCTAGCAAGTTAAATAGAAAGCCCAGAGAGTAGGAGATAATCTTCACTAACAATACAACAGACAAAGGCCTATATCAACAAAGGACTATATCAACAGCTAAAAAATTTGAATCACTCCAAAACTAATCTGTAAGGAAACAACCATCCCATTAAAAGATGGGCCAAAGACTTAAAGAGAGACTTCTCTGAAGAGAAAATAACAATGGCCTGTAGACACATGAGGAAATACTCAACATCTGGCCATAAAAGAAATGCAAAGCAAAACAACTCTGGGATTCCACCTCACTCTAGTTAAAATGGCCATAATCAAGAAATCTAATAACAACAGATGCTGGTGGGCATGTGGCCAGGAAGGAACACTACTACAAAGTTGGGGGATTGTAAACTTGTTCAACCACTAGGGAAAGCAGTATGGCAGTTCCTCAACAGATTAAACATAGAGCTCCCCAAAGACACAGCAATTCCACTCCTTGGCATCTACCCAATGGTCCAGAAACAAGGACATACCAAAGTCACTAACACAATGATGTTCATTGCAGCACTATTTACCATAGCCAAGATATGGAACCAACCCAGATGCCCATAAGTAGATGACTGGATCAAGAAGATGGGTTACTAATACACAATGGAATTCTATGCTTCCATCAGAAAAAAAATGACATCGCCCCATTTGTAAGGAAATGGAAACACTTGGAAAAAAATCATCTGAAGTGAAGTAAGTCAGTCCCAAAAGAACATAGGCTCAATGGTTTCCCTCATTTGTAATAATTAATACACATCTAGGACTCTCCTAGCAGAGGATTACAATATCACAAAACCTAGATACATAAGGTCATATAGGATGAGGCTAAATGAAAGGATTTCTAAGATATGGAAACAAGAGCTTTATATTGTGTGATGTAGTATTTCTCTTCTCCTTTGTTGTCCTCTGGTAAATCTCATACTGTTACAGTATCTGACCTTATTATCTGGTATATTGTATATACATTTGTTTATTTGAAGGAGGAAAGGGAAGGGGGGAAAACAAGATGATTGGGAGGGGTGGGGGGAGAGAAATGGGGACAAAAACATGAGAGGGGGTATCAATGTGTGAGAAGTAATGCACCTTCTATCTAGCGAACATAACTGTAACCTCTCTATACATTACAATTTAAAAAATAACTATGACATGGCAGGTGGAAGAACACAATAAATTAAGGAATTTTTAAAAACTTGCCATTGTTTAATTAAATGTATTCATTTTAATCCACATTGGCAATTTAATCTATGTTAACTAATCACATGCTATTTTCAGTGCAAAACTTATACTCAAAACTAATATCCAAACATGATTTTTAAAAGCCTTCATCGAGGAATTAATTTTGGAATATGAGATTTCAGTTTCATTCACGGAGGTTAAAGCTCCCCTGTGCCTTGTCTTTATGGACAGGGACTACATAGGATCCTGGAACATCGATGGAAGAGCAAGAACACCTCAGATGTGAAGATGCCTCTCACATGAATTCATGTACCAGTTATGGGAGTGTGAAATTCCCTTTGAGGTGCCAAGCTGTGGCTCCTGACCTGTCACCTTTGTGAAGGATCCTCAGGTGCCCACTAGAACCCTCCATGGGCAAGTTCTTACCTGCTTCGTGCCATTCTTCCAGCAGTCCTCAGCCTCCAGCAGCACTTGGTCCATGTCATTAGACTGTGGTTCAGGTCTTCAGGAAAGCCAATCACAAATAGATACCAGCTGCACCTGAACAGGGAAGAAATATAAAATTAAATCATAACAATAAAATGATACACAGACTGAAATTCCATATGGTGATTTATTTCTATAATCACAGCTGAGGCAGGAAGGAAGTAAAGGCAGGAAGATAGAGGGTAACTCCATCATTAAATAAACTCCAGTGAGCCTGATGTGGGTGGCTCCTACCTGTAATCCTAGATACCCAGGAAACTGAGAGCAGGAAATCATGGTTCAAAGCTATCCCAAAGCAGAAACCTCTGGAGACTTCTTATCTCCAATTAACCAAACCAAAAAGCAGAAAGTGGAACAGTGGCTCAAATAATAAAGGTCTAGCCTTGAGGAAAAAAAGCCAAGGGAAGGGCCAGGAGCATGGCCTAGTGGTAGAGTACTTGCCTAGCATGAAGCCCTGGGTTCAATTCCCTGGTACCACATTCATAGAAAAAGCCAGAAGTGGTGCTGTGGCTCAGGCGATAGAGCACTAACCTCGAGAAAGCTCAAGGACAGTGCTCAGGCCCTGAGTTCAAGCCCTGGGACTGGCAAAAAAATTCAAGGAACAAAAGAAAAAAGAAAGAAATTCAGATTTTGTTATGAGGAAAAATAGGTGACTATGCATTCTCTATATGACTCTCATAATAATTACATGCAATATCTCCCTACACCTTTGCACAAGTACATGGACTCCTGGGGGGTGAATTACCCTCATACACCTCACACAGCTCTATTCTCCTGCTCACTTACCAGTGTTTATGAGAGAATGAGGGAAGGGTGACACTGTTCTAAAGAAAATATCCTTATTACCTGACTTATGTCATTGTAACCCCTCTGTACATCACCTTCACAATAAAATTAATATTAAAACTTAAAAATGTAAGAAATAAAATGTTCCACAGCTGGACTAAGCACATGGACTCAAAACAAACATCCAGAAACTAAGGGCAGAATAAAATAGAGACTAGACACTCAGGTGAATGAATATTGTGTGTTGCTCATGAAAAGCCTGCAATCTGGAGACCTTCATCAGAATGCAGGAACAACTCATAGATTTCAATTCAAAGTACTTTTTGGAGGGTAATATCCTGGTCTGTACTTAGGAATTCTCATTTGTGAGCAAGTGCTCTACTTACTTTAGCCTCACCTTTGGCCACAGGCACTTTTAAGTGAGCAGGAAGATTGTTCAGATCTCCACATGGCCTGAGATGCCACTAGATCATCAGTCTCCTTACTTTTGCTGTGTGTCCTTCTGTCCTGTGTCATAGACCCACCCGCAGTGTCCCGACTTAGTACAAGGCAGACTAAAGCAGTAAGAGTTCAGCTGTGGGAAAGAAACAAAGCTAAAAACAAAGTACAAACCACCACGACAGGGTAAATGCTGAATGTGAAAAAGTGAACCAGTTCCTGTCGACTCAAACCTATAATTCTAGCTCTGCATGTGGATGAGATCTAGAGGATAGAGCTCCCAAAACCAGGCCAGGCAGAAAAGTCTGAGAAATTCTATCTCAAAATAATGAGTAAAAAAGCTGATACAAGTGTAGAGTGGCAGCCATGGGCAATAGCCCAGCAGCAGCTCAATGCCCACAGGTCAAACTCCAGGGACAGCAGCAAAAAAAACAAAATAGGGGGTCATTTCTCAGAAGTAGCATGCTTATTGTTTTGGCAAATATTACTAAATAAAAACACAGTTTGTTTTCCTTATGAGAAGATATCAATCATGTTAAAACACAGCTAAGGAAACAAATGACTCAATGTTCTGTCTTTTAAACTGTAATCATCTTTGCGATTTCTCACATAAATGGCACATGAGGCAGACGTTTTGTCAGTGGTGCAGGTGGCAGTAAAGGGGCACTGATGGCGTGGCACAGCATATCTATGGAAAAGCTGCCTTGGTCTCCCCTGCTCCACTGAGAACTGAGTCCTGTCCTCTCTAAAGCCAAATCAGACCAACATCACATCATTCCAAGCTCTCTCCTGCATGATGCCTCAGTTAGCAATCTCTCCTGATACTCTGCACATATCTGATTATTTTCACTTACTTGACTGTCCCTGACTCAGCTTCTGCATAAACTCCCCAAAAGATGACAGAACTGAGGTAGTTCAACTTTTCAAATATGTTAGAAGTCAGCTATTGAAGAAGTTAAAACACCATGTTTAGTGCCATGGAAGTGTAGTCATTTGTCTTCCCTTATATTTTCCTTTCCAGCACAGAAATTGTAAATATAAAGATGCGGACGCTATAGAGGGAGTGCCTTCTGACAGTAATTCACCAGCCTAGCAGGGCGGTGCATGTCCATATCAGAAATTCACACAGAGCAATCATGGTTTGACCTCAGCCAAGGCAAAGTTAGTGAGACTCTACCTTAAAAAGAAAATATAGACCAAAGGACTGGAGACCTCCTTCACCAAGTACAGTGCTTGCCTAGAAAGCACAAACTCTATAGTTTAGACTCCTCTAGTGTACAACAAAGAGAAAAGAATTCAGAAAAGTAAGAAAAATAAATACTCTATTGTTCAACTTGTCTTTGTGTCCAAGAGGAAAGCACCCATGCCAGAGCTGGAAAGGCAGCAGAACTTCAGAAGACGTCCATGTGGGCTGGGCTGCCTCTCTGTGCTGTGCTCTGTGTCGACAATCATAGAAAATAGGCCACCACAAAGGTTTTGCTCTTCCTTAATTTTAAGACTGCTCCTGGGCAGGCCATGGCATGCAGTGGTTAGGGAACTAGCACAGCACATGCAAGGGCCTCGCTGTAAGTCAACTCCCAGCACTGCATACACTGGCCAACGTTCTTGCTGCACTGGGCATGGATGACTAATACCTGGAATCCTAGCTCCTCAATTGACTGAGATCTGAAGATCGCAGTTTGAAGCCAGGTGAGGAACGAAAGTCCATGAGACTCTTAAATTCAAATATCACCACCAAATATCCAGCAGTGGATCTATGGCTCAGGTGACAAAGCTCTAGACTTGAGCAGAAAAATTAACAGAGACAGTACATAGGCCCTGAGTTCATCCACACATACTCAAAAACGTTCCCTCCATTCATATCTAATTAACAAATTCTCATCAACATCAACAGAAATAATCTCAAAATTTGCTCAGTTTATTCTCTCCATTGGCAAGAAGGGGGAGAGAAAATGGCACATAAACTCCACAAAAGGGAATTTAGTGGCCTTGTCCTGTTTCACATCCTCAGGAATGAGCACAGTACCTGAATTAGAAATAAATGAGCAAATATGTGAATGGACAACAAGTGAATATTCAAATCTGCACCTAGAGGACTTGTTAAAAAAACATCCTCATATTAAATTACAGGTAAATCATACAAATAAACAGTACCATGCTGCTGTCAGAAAGAATGACATCGCCCCATTTGTAAGGAAATGGAAAGACTTAGAAAAAGTCATAGTAAGACAAGTAAGCCAGACTCAAAGGAACATAGGCTCAATGGTTTCCCTCATTTGTCATAATCAGTAGAAACCTTGGGCTCTCCTAGCAGAGATTTATAATAGAGCAAAACCTAAACACGTAAGGCCACATAGGATGACGCTAAATGAAAGGACCTCCAGGATATAAAAACAAAAGCCATGTACTGAGTGATTGTTGTCCTTAATGTACTATGTTACAGTTTTGAATGACTGATTTCACCCAGGTAATGTGGTCCCATCTTCCAGTTTGCAGTGTGATCAGGTGACTAGTGCTGCATCTCTCATCGCCCTCTAGTGGCAGTAAATTAGAAGGAATAAAACAATCTTGTTACCCAAAGAGTCACTGAAAGAAACAAAACAGGCAATAGGAATCGACAGCAAATGATCTAGACAGTGAGAGGAAAACTAAAACAGGAGGAAGGGGCAAACTACAGGCAACACCGATAAGAAGATGCAGGGTCAATATTTCCTGAGCGTTTCATGTATTTTCTAACTTAATCTTCATAAGAACTCCATCAAGACAACATAACATCTATTGTTACGGAGAAATTAAAAATGAAAGGACAAAGTAGTGTGCCAAATAATGCAATCAGAAACTATACATGAAGCGCTTAATTCCAAAGTCAATGCCCTTTTAATTTCAGCTTATAAATGAAGTTGGAAGCTTTGAAGAGTTGTTGGAATGATGTCATCCTTTTTTTTTTTTCATTCAGTGTCAGTCCCCCCTGGATCAGGCATGATGAGTGTGACAGTGCCACCATTCTATGGCACATCTAGCCACCTACTTATGCTCGTTGTGGAAGCTCGAATGAGGGGTGGACTTTACTGTGGCCTCCAAGGTTTGTAGCTCATTCTAGAATTCATTAAATCAAATGAGCCGGGGCTGGGGTCATCCAAAAATACTATTACGATTTTTCCTAAAGAAATGATTTCTAGGCTGGGAGTATGGCCTAGTGATAAAGTGCTTGCCTAGCATTCAGGAAGCTCTGGGCTCAGTTCCTCAGTATCACATATATAGAAAAAGCCAGAAGTGGTTATTGTGACTCAAGTCCTAGCCTTGAGAAAGCCCAAGGACAGTGAGTGCCCAGGCCCTGAGTTCAAGCACCAAGACTGGCAAAAATAAGAAAGAAGTAATTTCTATATCCCAGGTTCTACACACCATTCACCTGTAACAATTCTCTATCCCCATGAGTTGATAGCCTTGTTTACACTTCCTACTACCTTTTTCCCTTTTAATCTTTTCCTTGGCATGTAATAGTCTATCTTGAACCAAAGATCAGTAATAGGCTATGTTTGGTAAAACATTACTCTGATTCCAGGCAATATAGAGAAACACTGTGAATGACTTTAAGGAAAGTTCTTAGGCAAGGAACAAGATATGACAGAGAATTCCTGTTAATTTCTAAATATTGTCAATTTCTTTTGAAAACTTCTAATGTGTTATGCATTTTTTCTGGTGCTGGAGAGCAAACCCAAGACCTGGCACATGGAAAGCCCACCCTCTACTACTCAGGTATATCCCCAGTGTTTTAAAGTAATACTTAAAAGTGCATAAAAAAGTAGGCATAACTGGTCAACTTCATGACATCTCTAGACAAGTAGTGAACCTTAAGCCTTGGAGGGACAACTGGTTGACCTCAGCCTAGGCAAACCTCCACCCCTAAGCCAAGCTTTTGGCCAACCTCTTAATATTTTAATAAAGTAATAGAAACTTAAAAATTTTTTGAAAAAGACTGGGCATTGGTAGCTGACTCATATAAACCTAGCTACTCAGGAGGTTGAGAATTGAGGGTCATCTTTTAATGCCAGCTGGGGACAAGAAAGTACTTGAAACTCTTATCACTCATTACCCACCAAAAATTCAGAAGTGGAGCTCTGGCTCAAGTGGTAGAGTACTAGCTTTGAGGAGAGAAGGTCAAAGGCAGTATATCCAGGCTGAGTTCAAGCTGCAGGACAGTCACAGACACAGTCACAATCACAACCACACACACACACACACACACACAACATTTTAAAGGTAGTTCTCACTATCAAAACCTCTAAAAAATCATATTAAGTGAAGTAAGCCAGACTCAAAGGAACATAGGCCAAATAGTCTCCCTCATTTGTCATAATCAGTAGAAACCTTGGGCTCTTCTAGCAAAGATTTACAATAGAACAAAATCTAGAGACATTAGACCAAATAGTACAACACTAAATATAAGGACCTCCAGGATATAGAAGCAAAAGCCATGTACTGATTGTTGTCCTTAATGTACTATGTTATCGCTCATCTCTTTTGTCATTCCTTGGTTATCTCATAGTGTTACAATTTTTCACCTTGTTATCTGATATATTTTATATGTGCTTAATTGGTTATTTGAAATAGGATAGGGAAGGAGGGAAATTAAGATAAAGCGGGGGAAGGGTGGGAGGGAAATGGGGACCATGTCATGAGAAAGGGTATCAATGTTTGTGAGGTTATGCACCTTCTCTCTGGTGAATATAATGTAACCCTTCTATTAATCACAATAAAAAATTATAAAAAAAACCTCCACATGAATATTTGAATTAAACTGTATAGGGCATTTTTTCTGAAAACTATTATTTAGTACAAAAACACTGTTGAAGTTCTTTATATTATGTTCTCAATATATTATTTACTCATTTAATAACCTTTGAAGGCCCAACAACTTTGCTGTCTTTTGCTGCTATTGGTATATTTCTCTCATCTTTTCACAAAATTTG
Source organism: Megascapheus bottae (assembly GCF_031878675.1). Taxonomy (NCBI): domain Eukaryota; kingdom Metazoa; phylum Chordata; class Mammalia; order Rodentia; family Geomyidae; genus Megascapheus; species Megascapheus bottae. The sequence continues at coordinate 280,044 of NC_143510.1, forward strand.
TAATTTATTTTGAGGAAATAGGTTGTTGACTAATAATGGTAACTTTCTCTTTAATAATAATTCGTCATTATTACCCAGGTCTCTCTCCTAAGAGACAGTGGCATTCCTCACAGGGATGCTGGATAGCTGTGCCTGTTTCTTCCCAAGCACATTCAGGTGTTGTTGCTGTTTTTTAAATGGGGCTTGTTATATTTCCTTTTGTCATTTAAGTTTTAATTATTATAAAGGTTATGTACAAAGGGGTTACAGTTTTGTAAGTCAGATAAAAGTATACTTCTTTTTGGACAATATCATTCCTTTCCTTACTCTTTCCCAGTTTTTCTCTCCAATCTCCCCATACACAACATGCTATGTTTCTCAGGCTGGCCTCAAGCTCCAGTGCTGCATAGATGCTCCTGCTTCTCCGGTACCTGGGACTAGAGAGGCATGCCAAAATGTCTGCTGTTCAAATGCTTTTATTTAATGCTTTCTTGAGCAGTGCAGATGCTAAACATCTGCCAGCTTCATTGCTCTTTAGTATCATTGTTCAGAACTACACATTGAGCAACTCCCACTGAGCTGTATCCCTATTTCCCAGATTTAGGTTTTCAAATTCTATTACCTAGCACTTTCATCCTCCATTTCCCCCTTTTCTCTGGGCTGTACTGGGGTTTGAACCAAAGGCCTCCCCCTTGCTAGGGTGGTGATATGCCACTGGAACCATGCCTCAAGCTGGTTTTGATGGTTAATTCTGAGGTAAGTGCTCTTTGTTTTTTCTTCCTAGGCTGGCCTTGAAAAATGATCTTCTTGTTCTCCTGGGTAAGTAGGATTTCACATGTGTGAGCCACTGGGCTAGCAACTCAGTTTCTAACAATATCCATCTTTATCTACACAACCATGTACTTCCACAATCCCAGTTAAATCTTTAATCTTCTAGAACTGCTTGAACTTCTGAACCTCAGATTTATATATGTGATGCTGGTATCTTCCTTTGGCTATTTTTTCTATTTGCCTGCTTTCCCTTCAAAAAACTATTCACCTATCATTGAGATTCCCAGTCCTATCTATCCATTCTCTGTAAGTAGATCATTCTATCATCAAGAAACAAACTCTCTGAAATGAAACAATGAAAGCTTTGGATAGCAATGCTTCTTAATCTTGTTTGGAATTTATGTAATGCCCAGTATCATGAATGTGGAAGTTATATTGGGGTGTTACAAAGATTAAGGAAGTACGCTGATGTTCAATGTGCAGTTTTTAAAGGATGCCACAACCTCAATAAGTAAGGCAGGTGTTTTGCATCCACACATATGAATGATAGACCTAGTTCAGAAACACTGAAGGCTTTTAATAATCTGATCAATGCAAGGGATACAAATGTAAATAAAATCCTGTTGGTTACTAAAGGCATTCTACTGTGCCCCAAAGCCAATCTATTTAAACTCCAGTCTATGGAAGTGGACATGTGGCTCAAGTGGCAGAGTTGCAGCCTTGAGAGTAAATGCACTAGGATGGCCCTGCATTGGAGCCCCAGTGGGGCAGGTGGGCATACACTCATCTGCACACGTGCACATGCACACATAAACTGCTATCTACAGAATGTTTAAAAACAAGCATAGTGACACTCAACTGTTTGAAAGCAGCTTCATGTACATTTTCCTGCCATCCTTACAGGTGCAGAAGAAACTTCCCTTACTTTCAGTATTTATTTAATAAAATCCAGTTAAGCATAGACACAAGCACCTGTACATTTTGATTTTCCATAGAACCACTGGAAAATTACATTTTTTACAAGGAACATCATTAAACATGTAACAATTTTAAGATACCATAAAGTGTACTTTTTTTGTTTTTTTTTCTGTTGGGTGTTGGGCTTGAACTCTGGGCCTGGACACTGTCCCTGAGTTCTTCAGCTAAAGGCTAGCACTCTACTACTTGAGCCATAGCACCACTTCTGGTTTTCTGGTGGCTAATTGGAGAAAAGAGTTTCACAGACTTTAATGCCTAGGCTGGCTTGGAAATGTGATCCTCAGATCTCAGCCTCCTGAGTAGCTAGGATTACAGGCCCGAGACACCGGTACCCAGCAAAGTGCACATTTTTTTGTTAAAAAAATCACTATTGGCCCGGGAGTTTGGCCTAGTGGTAGAGTGCTTGCCTTGCAGGCCCAAAGACCCGGGTTTGATTCCTTGGTACCACATACATAGAAGAAAGCCGAAGTGGTGTTGAGGCTCAAGTGGTAGAGCTCTACCCTTGATAAAGTTCAAGGACAGTGCTCAGGCCCTGAGCTGAAGCCCAGGACTGGCAAAAAAAACAAAACAAAACAAAAAAATCACTATACATCATAGATACTCTCTCCTATTTCCTGCTCTACCTAAACAATTGATTATTAGGGAAAACTTTTGTTTCCATTCCTTCAATGAAGAAATGGATAGAATTGAAGTCTAACCTCATCTATGATTTTGTGGATGGTCTGGGAAGGTTTTAAGGAAATTCTTAATATTCATCAAAACTACAACATAGACAAATACATCCAAAATTTGGATGCCCTTTCAGCCTTCTGACACTTGAGGATACAACAAGAAGACTGACATCAGATGACATATGATGGTGCCTTGGGCTGTGAGAAATATATTTCTGTCCCTTATATATTAAAAGAAGCAGTTATGTATTTCTTGTCAAAACTGGGTGGAATGATTTCTCCCCCTTCCTCAAGAAATAGAAGCCTTCCTGTTCTACTAGAAATAGAGCTCATCTGCCATTTCGTATCTATTTTGTCTCTCTACATTTCCTAACTCCCCTTCCTTCTGCGTAGTAATGACCTATCATTGTGTGGACCTGAAATTTAATTTCACTCTTACTCAGCATTCTATTAGCTAGCAAAGGAATATTCACCTTTCAAACCCCACCACAAACATTATTTGTCCACAAATGTGTACTAAGGAACTTTAACCAGAATTATTTTGTGACCGTTTACTTTATAATTACATGATTTGATGTCACTCTGTGGCTCCTGCCTGTAATCCTAGCTACTCAGGAGGCTGAGCTCTGGAATCAAGGTTCAAAGCCAAGCCTAGCAGGAAAGTCCATCGGAGTCCCATCTTCAGCCAACCAGAGGAGCTGTAGCTCAAGTGGTAGAGTTGGTAGACAACTAGTCTTGAACAGAAAAGCCAAGCCCTGAGTTCAGACCCTAGGACTCACAACATATAATCTCTTTTATATTTCTTACTTCATTCAGCCCTATGAAATCTTGACAATTTTGTCTCATTCCTTTTATTAGGAAACACACCCCTGGAGTTCCTTCTCTTCTTAGTTTCTACACCTCATAAGACTGAATTGTCTACACTACTTTTAAGACACCCGTCCCTTCCTTTAGAATACCTTATTTTTTTCCCTTTTTGCAATTATTGCAATCTATAACGATTTGCTTATCTATATAGATAATACTTGAATCCTTCATCAAAACATAATTTCCGAGGGATAAAAACAAATCTTTCCTTTTATCATTGTATTTGCAGTGAAACAAATGCATTAATAACTGATTGTCATTGCACAAAGCCAGCCTTTAGATGACCAACTCTGTTAGACTCCCGATTCAGCGGGATGTCTTCCAGACGGAGCCCCCTTCCCAAGGAACAGCGAGACCACGCAGTCGGATGCAATCAGCAAGAGGTTTATTTGGGAACCCGGGCGTCCGAGGGCAACAAGGTCTCCTAGGAGACTTGCGCACCTAGGCTGGGGAGAGGGGGATATTTATGGGTGGCTGAAGCAGGTTACAGAAGCAGAAGCATAGTTACAGGGTAATGATTGATTATAATTACATTAGGTAAGACTCAGCTAGGGGTTTATTGAAGTTTCCACTTGGTTAAACAGGCAGTTGACTGCATGTCTTGTTTCTGGCCATATTTAATTGTTTTATTCCGGGAATTTCCTCCTCTTATTCAGGTTCATAAGGTATACAGTTTCACTGACTCGAACCAACTCAAACTGCACATCCTGTTGGTTGTTTTTCAGCCCATTGTATAAACTGCAGCTACTTGCACTATTCTAAAGGCCATTCTTTTAAGACTTTGGATTTCTTAAGTAAGATGTTTGTGTTGTGTGGTTACTATTGGTTACTATTACATTATGGGGAGATTTCATATTTCTCAACTCCATGACTAGTTAAAATTACTGCCCAACTCAGTTCATTTGCGTCTTGTTTCCTACTGTCTTGATAAATTAAAGTACATACAAGTTTGTGACATGATGCTTTGTCCACTGGATGTGTGACAAGGATGGCCACTGAGGCAGGGATCACTCACCTCCAGATCTATGTAGGTCCTTTCATCATCTGTCTCTACCATATCTGGCCCTGGCAGACTGGTGACCTTCTGAAATGTGGCTGTGACCTGGAACTAGGAGGATGGAGAGCACCAGACTGGACCAGGGGCCCGGTGTGAGGAGGCGAGGCTGGGTCGTGCAGGTCTCTGGACTCATTAGGCTACAGGTCCCTGAGGCCGCGTTGTTCCCGGACTGGGGCCTGGATGGGAGCTTGCAGGATGGAGAGAGGCCTCTCACCGGCACCTGCACCAGCTGAGGAAGGGACTCCGCTCTGCTCTCAGATGAGCAGCCCGGGAAAATGACGTGCCAGCAGGCTGCTCAGCAGACACAAGCAGTCTGGTCCTGTCAGGTCAACGCTTCCCGGTCACCGATGAAGCTTCCACACTAAACAGAAACCACAGCTCCTCTACTTCTATCTGGCTCCACGGGGCGGGACCGGTGCCACTGCGCAGGACCGGAAGTGCTGCCCCTGTCTCTCCTCTCCCATTCCCTCCCCAACCCCCACCAGCATTGTGCACTAGCAGGGCCTCAGCCTAAGACTTCTTCCTGGGTGGGAAACGATGGCCTCCATCATTTCTGCTCAGGCCCCGGCCCACGGCTCTCCTTGTCTGTGTCCTCACCAGTGAGAGCAGAGTCGCCGATTGGCTGTGACTGTGATGATGGCGGCAGCTCCATCTCCAGAGGCATCGGAGTCCACTATGGGGCTGAGGCCAGCAGGCGCTGAGGTAACCAGGGCTACGGTGGCCGAGGGGTCCAAAGTCCTGCACGCGTTTCTGGAGCATCAGGGCCCGGAAGTCTCACACCCTATAAGGATGATATGGAATCAGGGGTCACATTAGAAAATAGAAGCCTGAGCTGTGCACGGTGGCTCACTCCTGGAAACCTAGCTACCAGGAGGCCGAGATGGGAGGATGGTGGTTTAATAGCAACAAGGCAGGAGGTTCCATGGCACTTTATCTGAAATTAAACACCAAGAAGCCAAAAGTAGAGCTGGGGCTCAAGTGGTAGAGCTTTAGCCTTGAGCACAAACGCTCAGGGACAGAGCCCAGGCTGTGACACACACACGACACATACATGTGGAAATGTGCTCTATAAACTGGTATTGAAACAGCTTTCTTTTGGTTGCTGTTAGCATGGAATCCCTCCTCCATCCTTCCACTCTTAATCTGTTTGTGTTTATGGTTCTAATGTCTTTTGTAAACAGCACAAGGAAGTCGGAAATAGTCACCATTAGCAATCTTTGCCAGTTGATTGGAGCACATACTTTAGTAACGATTTGATAATTCTTTGATCTTTTTGTCCCATTTCTTGCAGTGCCATCTTCTTTTGTGTTTAACTTTTTAAATCATAGGTCATTCAAATTCCCTTCTCATTTCCTTTTCTACTCATTCTATAGATACATTTGTGGTAATTATAGGATTACATTTAAGATTTCTAATTTGAATTTATAGTTCAATGCCATGCCAAAAGTAAGCCTATTGTCCTCGCAAATGCATTGCAAAGCACAAAAGGATCACAGTGAATCTAAAAAGAGTAATCAGCTACTTCTGTACTCTTTGTAAATTTGCTGCCATCCAGGGAAGAACGGGATCTGGAAAAAGCATGCCAGATTTCTAAAATGTATCTGGCTTAGAAGGCTACGTTCACTTTGCTCAGTGTGGATATGAAGAATGGATTAAGAGTCCAGTCAGAAGTTACCTGTATAGCCTTGGGCCCCGTGGTCTCAGCTGCAAAACAAATTGCTTTGTGTGCTTCAAAGCGTTGCTATACAAATGTGGTGGCTTCATATTCGTATATTGCTTAGGACAAAAACTGACCACAGCCCATTTGATTCTCATCAGTATGATTATTTGCTACTATCATTACCTTCCAGTAAGTTTGAAACCTCTTGTAAACTTGAAAAAGAAATGGCATAAAACTGAAATGTTCTCAGTTGACTGTTGTAAATGTAGAGGTTTTCTTTTTTTTGGTAAAGAAGTAAGTTTCCTGTAAAGAAATTCTTGAGCACTCAGAGCACATTTTTGTACTGTATTACCAGATTTTATAAAATGTTGTATTATTAGATTTTATCTTACTATATATGATATTAAATTTTTCTGGGAATTAAATAAAATTATTTCTGGCCTGTACTTAGAAAATATTTCTTCTTGGGGCTGGGAGTTTGGCCTAGTGGTAGAGTGCTTGCCTAGCATGCATGAAGACTGAGTTTAATTACTTGGTACCATATACCTAGAAAAAAGCTGGAAGTGATGCTGAGGCTCAAGTGGGAGAGTTCTATCCTTGAGAAAGTCCAAGGACAGTGCTCTGGTCCTGAGCTCAAGAGCCCAGGTCAGGCAAAAAATAAAAATGCTTCTTAAAAAGAGCTTAGAAATATGACAACCAAACCAGGTTCGTGGCTCCTGTCTGTAATCCTAGCTACTCAGGAGGCTGAGATCTGATGAACAGTTCAAAGTCCAAGTAAGACTCTTATCTCCCTGTAACCACTTGAAAACCAAAGTAGCACTGTGGCTCAAGTGGTAGAGCACTAGCCTTGAGCAAAAGATGCTCAGGTACAGAAAAAGGTACAGAGCCCAGGTCCCTAGTTCATGTCCCAAACCAACACAAATGCCAACAAATTCTTTTTACACAAAGATCTATAATCATTTATGTCTCTAAAAATATCCAGCTAAATGATATTCAAATGTAATTGAATAAGATCCATCTTTGAAACCACAGGTAGTTTTTATGGATTGCTTTACAGTTTCTCTTTATTTTCTTTTTCTTTTTTGTTCTCTTCTTTTTCAGTATTTGAGCTTCACTCAGGACTTTCAAATTGCTAGGCAGGCACTCTATGTCTTGAACCATACCTCCAGCCCTTTTCTCTGTAATTACTTTCTTGAGTTATGCTTCGGCTGCCAGGACTGCCATACTGCTACATTTCTCACAAAGGTAGAATGGCAGGAATGTCCCAACATGCTGAGCGTTGAATGTATGGGCATGTCTGAACTACTGATTTTGCCAGTCCTCGGCCTTGAACTCAGGGCCTAAGCACGGTCCTTGGACTTTTTCAAGGCTAGAGCACTACCACTTCAGCCACACTACTATTCCCAGCTTTTTCTATGTATATGTGGTACCAAGGAAACAAACCTGCGTCTTTGTGTATGCTAGGCAAGCACTCTACCACTAGGCCAGACTCCCGGCACTTTTGTGAACTATTTTTGTTCCAGCTGGCCTTGAACCTCAATCTTTCTGATCTCTGTCTCTCAAACAGCTAGGATTGAAGACATGAGCGACTGTGCCTGGCTTACTTTCTGATTTTTAGTTGGATAATATAGGCATGATTTTGCATACCTCTGTTTTAACTTTGTTTTATTTTACACTACTCCTGTGTACAGACACACACAGCATTTAGATTTTCAGTGTGGGGAGTTTGATTCCTTTCTGGCTCCCAAGGGGCTTTTTTGTGAGTCAGTGGTGGAGAATTTCTCTAGCACACTGTGAGGCTCTAGGTGCAATGTGTGTGTGTGTGTGTGTGTGTGTGTGTGTGTGTGTGTGTGTGTGTGTGTGTAGATTCTGGTTCTTGAACAGCGCCCGGATGTCATCCTTGAGCTTTTTGAACAAGGTTCGCTCTCTACCATTTGATTCCCAGCTCCACTTCTGGCTTTTTTCGTGGTTTGTTGCTTGGGCTGGCTTCAAACCACAGTTCTCTGATCTCTGTCTCCAGAGTAGCTGGGATTACAGGCGTGACCACCAGCTCTCAGTTCGCATGGTATGTTTGATCCTCACTCTGTCTGAGCAGATCAGCAGGCAGCTGCAGGTAGCAGGACAACCTGTTGGGAGAAAGAACTGAGAGCAGGGATGCACAGCAGCCATAATCTTCCGTGTTCACGTGGTGGCTCACATCTGTCCTCACAGCTCCTCAAGACCTCCTCAAGCAACACACTGACACCTCCTGCCCAAACCAACAAATCTGTCTCCTCAAAGAAAAACCTAAAAGAGTAAAAACTTTCCATGAGCGGATCTAGCTGGACTGGCCAATTCCTGTCCCCAGCCTGCTTTATTTCACCTGTGAAGAAAGTGAGTGGTTTAAGGGTTTTCCTAATGTTTTGGTGATGAAAACTCATGCTCTTAAAGTACACACCATTCCCCCAGTTCCATCTTCAGGTGTCGTGAGTGGGCGTGCGCCTGGTCCAGGTGCTAAACTGGGTCAAGTTGTGCTCCTGGGTCTCCACCAACAGATGGGGAGTCACTGTCGCCATCAGCTGCCACACTTGGGGCGTCCTTTCACAGCAGCAGCCACTTCTTCAGGGAGGTGTTCTGGAGCCCTTCCACCACTTCCCGGGCTGGGCCGGGAGCAGGCGCGGCTGGCTCCAGCGGCCCACCTGGAGTACCCTCTGCACACCCGCCAGCCTGCCCAGCCCGGCTCCTTCTTCTTCCTCCCTGGGGTAGGTACCATCCGAACTGGCAAGAGACTTGGACGTGCTGAGGTCAAAACCACAGGATCGCCAAATGAAAGTTATGGAAGAAGACTGGAAATACTCATGGGCCACTGAAATGCTGTTTTAAGCCTGGAGCTTGTGGCTCCCTAGCTGTTCAGGAGGCTGAGATCTGAAGATCGAGGTTCAAAGATCTCCAGGAGACTTTTATCTCTAATCAACCACTCAAAAATCAGAAGTGGTGCTGGGGCTCAAAGTGGCAGAGCACTAGCCTTGATCAAAAGAGATCAAATACAGTGCCCAGGTCCTGAGTTCAAGCCCCAGAATCAAAAAACAAACAAACAAACAAAACTCTGTGTTAAGTTCCAGAAAAGCAGCCAATTCTAGAAACAGAATTATAATTGTGGGTTCTAATCTCACCTTGCCAAGACTCCGTTTTAAGATCCTGGTTTACAGGGAATCCTTGATGCTTTATTTCCTCAGAGGCAAAATAAGGAAGGTCAAGCTCACCACCTCCTCACAGGGAAGACACTCCCCTCTCTAATCATGATCACAGTGCATTGTCACAAACCCACAGTCGAAAATGATTCGATCTGCATGTCATCCTGTAGCAGCTGAAGGGCATTGTACTTCTACCCTTTAGGTGTACAGTTGATCTAAAGCTTCTTACTTCTCTTACATGTCATGAAAGAAATGTTGCATTCGACTTCCACATTAAACACGGTACATTGTTTTTCTACTTACTGCAAGGACTGTGGAAACCAATGAATATTTCTGCATGGACTTAGGTGTTATCAAGTTTTGTGAGAGAATATGCTTTCCAAACTGTTGGCATATTCATCCCCATTCTGTGTTGATAGCCTTCATCTTGGGTCATCCACCAGCCAGTCCGGCCCCAATTGCTCATTCCCACCCAAATTGCATGTACCCCCAGCTCCAACTGCAACAGCAACATGCTGCTGCCTTAATGTGGGTGCTCATTCCCAGTCGCGCACTATGTCTAATGTCTAGCTGCAAAATATGTATTGTTTCAGCTACGTGCAAGATACAGGTTTTTTCCTGGCTACACGTCGGCAAAACAATGTCCTGCCCTGGCTGTCTGCTCTCTCCAGTGTCCAGCTGTGACTACAAAGATTTCCTGCTCCAGTCCCCTTCTCTTGCCTTCAGTCTCCGTGGTATTATATGACAATCTTCCCTGATGGAGAGCATGTTGTAGTCTCTATCCCAGGAAAGCTAGCCTGTCAACTGCGGCTGACAGTCTTTTCTTTCTGTGTGTCCCTGTGGTATTCCAAGCTGGTACTTACACTAACTTGGGTCTTAATACTTCCTATTGGTGGCAGTCTTATTTAGACCTAAGCTCTTTCTTTAGCCACTTAAGATAAAATGTTCAAATCATACTGAAAGAACCACCAAAAAAGAATTCAACACTAGACAAACTCCATCTGTGCTGAAAATCCTAAAACAACCTGAACAGTGCTTGAGTTAGTTGAGCTTCTGCATTTTATTCGCTCAGTAGAAACATTTTCACTTTTGATCAGTTGTAGGGCCTTACCTCTGGGCCAGGACACTGACCCTGAGCTCTTCAGCTCAAGGCCAGTACTCTACCAATTTGAGCCACAGCAACTCTTCTGGTTTTCTGGTAGTTAACTGGAAATAAGAGTCTCATAGACTTTCCTGCCTGGGCTGACTTTGAACTGAAATCCTCAGATCTCAGCCTCCTGAGTAGGTAGGATTTCAGGTATGAGCCACCGTGGCCCAGCTTCAGTGGCAATTTTTCATGAATATGTATTGCACATATGTAAAACAATATCTATCTATCTATCTCTATATATGTTTATTTATTTTGCCAGTTGTGGGCCTATGCACAGTCCTTGGACAAGTTTTGCTTAAGGCTAGTGCCCTGCCACTTGAGTCACAGTGCCACTTCCAGCTTTTTCTGTGTATGTGGTACTGAGGAATCGAACCCAGAGCCTCACGCATGCTAGGCAAGCACCCTACCACTAGGGTATGCTCCCGGCCCATGTGAAAATATTTTTAAATGATTTATTTTTTATGGATATGTGCCTCTATTAAAACTTGAACTCAGGCCTCGCCAATGTTCTAGAGTTTTTTTTTCCTTTAACCTCAAGCCTATCATTTTACCACTTGAGCTACAGCTCTATTTAATATTTTTGGTGGTTATTTGGAGATATATATCCCAAGGACTTTTCTGCCTATACTTGCTTTGAAACCCAATCTTCAGGTTCTAGCCTCCTGATTTACTAAGGTTCAAAGTAAAAGACATTTGGTTGAAATGATTTTAAATTGTGAAGTAACCATAGATGGTGTATTATGTATCTTCTCTTTTGCACCCTCTTTCATCTCTGCCTGGGTGCTGTCCCTGAGCACTTCAGCTCAAGGCTACAGTCCTACCCTTGAACCAAGCCCCACTTCCTGTTTTCTAGAGGTTAATTGGAGATAAGGGTCTCAGGTCTTTTTGTGCGTGGCTTCATCTGCTGCTTCTGACAATATTCAGTTTCCACTGTCAGGAGCCAGAAGCTCATACTTATAAGTCTGCCTACTCAGCAAGTTGAGACCTGAGAGTGTCAGATCAAAACCAGCCATGGTGAACCAATCCAACAGACACTTGTCTCCAAATAGCTAGCAAAAGGCTAAAAGTGGAGGCAAAAAGGCCCAGGGAGGTCAAGATTCCAGTACCTGCCCAAATAGGACTGAATAGCACCCTTCTAAAGTTCTTGTTTCAGTCACATCTCAGGAAAATATAGGAATTCAGCATTTAATTCTTAGGGCTCCACTGAACCAAAAAGAGGGTGTGGGGTCCATTTGAACTTCAGTAGGCTACTGTGACTGTGTACTTGAGAGCTTGGAAAGAGCTAGAAAAAACAGTCCTGACCAGTTTCATTCTGATGTTCAGTGTAACTTGATTCAAACTCTTGCAGGAGCCTGTTAATGAATATATATATATATATATACACACACACACACATATATATATATATATATATATATATATATATATATATATATATATCTCCATATAGGAAAGAGCAGAATTGCCCAAAAACAGACTCTGTAAGTGACAAAAGGGGTTCCAGAAATAACTTTCAATTTTTATGTGTCTTAAATCAGGAAGATGAAAACAGGAGAAACTAGAGTGGATATTTTATTCAAGAAATAATCATTACAGGGCTGGGAGTTTGGCCTAGTGGCAGAGGGCTTGCCTAGCATGAATGAAGGCCCAGGTTCGATTCCTTAGTACTACATACATAGAAAAAAATAGCCAGAAGAGGTGCTGAGGCTCAATGATAAAGCTTCCAGCCTTGAGAAAGTCCAAGGACAGTGCTCAATCTCTGAGCTCAAGCTCAAACCCAGGACTGGCAAAAAAAAAAAGAGTATCACTACAATATGTTTCACTAAAAAATATTGAGATATGTAATATTTAAAAAATTCACAATTCCATATTCTTTTCATATTACAGTTCTTTTCTCCATTTGATAAGAGTTCATTTTCTTTTTTTTTTTTTTTTTTGCCAGTCCTGGGCTTGAGCTCAAAGCCTGAGCACTGTCCTTGGACTTTCTCAAGGCTAGAGTTCTACCACTTGGGCCTCAGCACCACTTCTGGCTTTTTTTTTCTATGTATGTGGTACCAAGGAATCGAACACGGGTCTTCATGCATGCTAGACAAGCACTTTAACCACTAGGCCAAACTCCCGGCCCAAGAGTTCATTTTCTACTCATAGTATTTATCTTTCACAAATAATGTTAAGAACCTTTCCTTCTTTGCTATAGTTTTTGCTAATTACTCATCTCAAAAAACCCATTGTGGCATTTTAATATTCAAACAAGAAAATACATTGTTGCTGGTATAATGTGTAATTGTAAATGTAGTGAATTAAAAACAAAAGCAAGAGAAAATGTTACTTATTCAAGAAATAATATAGAACATATTGCTGTATGGTTTACTAAAAACACTGACATGTGAGATATTCTCCTATAGGACTTCTAAAATTCTATATTTTCCATTTAGGATTATAATTCTGTAAATAATTTGGAAAGTGTTTTCAATTACAGCACGTCTATAATTTTTAAACTCATAGTTTGTCAGTTTTCTAAATATGTACCATTAAGAACTTTCTCTCTCTCTCTCTCTCTCTCTCTCTCTCTCTCTCTCTCTCTCTCTCTCTCTCTCTCTTTCACTCTCTCTCTCTCTCTCTTGCGCGTACAGTTTTTACTATTTGGTCATCTCAATATCTTCCTCATGGCATTATAATATTCAAACAAGACTATTTCCATTGCTCTTATAGCTTAGTACATTATGAAAATGTGCCTAAGTATACAATAAATGTACCAACTTAGTACATTAAATGATTAAAATCATGTATATAATACTATCATGTATAGGTTTTTTGAAAAATAGATATCATGGTATGAAGTCAAGATATTACTACATTATAAACCATTCCAATTATTAATTAATATCAGTGTCATTCAATATTAATATGAAGCAAGGTCATTGCTCCCAGCTTCCTTTGTAAAGGATTCACCTCTTATAATAACCCTGACTAGGGCCCGGTCCCTGGAACCCATAAAGACCTGCCTTGATATGGACACCTCCCAGCAGCCTCTGCTCTATCTGACCTGCAGTTAACCCCCCTTTCCTGACCAGTCCATTAAATTAAACTCTCATGCCCAATGTATCTTTGCAGTATCTAGATATTGATTATGTCAAACACATCCTTGCTTCATCCTTGTAGAAGAAAGGGAGGCAGAACTCTTGGCCCAAGCCTGCGGGGTCTCCGTGGGCTTGCACAGCAGGCAGCAGCTGCACAGGAGGCTCTGCAGAGGGGTTCTCCAGGGGCCCAGGGGCCCCAGCCTCTCCACGGACAGGTGCCAAGTTTTCTTCAAGACACACGACTTCCAACTCTTGCTGGACCTTCCTGACTTCCATCTTCAGGGGCCCCGAGAGGTGTGAGGGGGCCTGGGCAGCAGGGGCCGGGGTGGCTGCCAGCATCTTGTCCTGGCACTCTGTGCCCTCCCCTGCAAGGCACAGCAGCAGCTCCTGCAGCTCCTTCTTCTTCTTCCTCTTCTCCTGGGACAGCTGGCTGACACACTTGTCTTTTTCCTGACACAGCTTCTCCAGGACTCCCATCTGCTCTTTGTAGGAAACGATGGTCTCTTCCAGGGCGCTCACGTGCTGTGCCAGCTGGCTGCAGCGACGCTGGAGGTCATCCATTGCACTCTGGCCATCCACCTGGGCAGCCAGGTCTTCGTGGAAGCAGATCTTCAGCTTCTTGGGCGCCTGCACTTCCTCCTTCCTCTTCCCAAACAAGCCATGGATCCAGCGCTTGGGGAAGAGGGCCTGGCCCTCCAGATTTCTCTGCCACTGTGCTGCCAGCTGACTCAGGCAACCACAGTGGGCCTGCTGCTCCTGCAGCTGCCTGCAGAGCCTCGCCTTCTTGCACTCTGCAATGGACAGTGCTTCCTCGTAAAAATCACACATGCTTTGGGGGTTGTCCATGTCCTCGGGCACAGTCCCATCGGGGGCAGTCGCCTCCTCACCCTTGTCTTCTACTCTGCGCAGGCCTCCTCCTTCCCTGGGAAAAGCCAGGGAGCTCAGCTGGGCCCGCAGCTGCGCATTCTCATGTCTGGTGGCTTCCAGGCACTGCAGAGTGTCCTGGAACTTGTCCCTCTCCATCTGGGCCAGCATCGTGCTCTGCACCTGCTCCTGCTGCAGCTGCTCCAGCAGGTGGGTCTGCCTCAGCAGGTGCTGCTGCAGGGCCTCCTTCTCGGAGCTCAGCTGCTGGCTGGAGGCCCTGTGCTGTTCCCGAGTGGCTATGAGCTCCTGCATCTGGGCCAGGTTCTTGTCACGCAGATCCTGCAGCTCCTCAGCCACTTGGCTCTGCAACCCAACCATCTCTTTGTCTTCCCTCAACTTCACCTCCAGCTTGGCCAGCTTCTCCTGCAGGGTTGTCTTCTCCTGCTGCTCTGCGTGCAGGAGGCTGGCCAGCTCCCCCTTCTCAGCGCTCAGCCTCTGCAAGGCATCCTGCAGCTGGCCCAGCTGTTCCTTGAGCTCTCGGTTGAGCACCAGGGTGCATCTCATGGTCTTGTGCTCCTTTTCCATCGTCTCCAGGATCTTGCGCCGATCCTCAGCGTGCTGATCCCACTCCTCAGCCTTCTTCTCCAGGATCCACAGCCGCTGCTGCTGCTCTAGGTACTGGAGACTGAGGCTCTGGTTCTCCTCCACCTGCATGTGAAGCTGCTCCTGCACGGTCTTGAGCTCCTGCTGCCACTGCAGGGCCTGGGCTTGCAGCTGCTGCTCAGCCTCCCTTGGGCCTGCGGGGGGCGGCGGGGGCTGCAGCTCTGACAGCTGTTTTCTCAGCTCCACCAGCCTGCTCTCCAGCTCCCCAACCTGCCCCAGCCCCTGCTCCTTCTCCTCTCTCAGCTGGCTCACCTGTTCTGCCAGCTGCTGGACCTTCTCCTGCCCCGTGCACCTCTCCAGCCTCAGGTCCTCTGCAAAGGTGTCTCTCTCCAGCTGCAATGCTCTCACCATGTCTCTCATGTGGTTGAGTTGACTTTCCAACGCTGCCCGCTCCTCTAGTGCCTGCTGGCCCTCGTGCACTTGGATCTTCATGGCGGTCTTCTCGGTCAGGAGTTCTTCCAGGCTCTCCTGCAGCACTGTGTTCTCGTCCTCCAGGTCTTCACAGAGTCTTGCCTTCGCCTGGAGCTGCAGCTTCACATGGTTCAGGGCTTTCAGAAGCTCTATATTGTTCTGCTCGGCCTCCATCTGCTTGGTGCAGTCTGCAGACGAGGTCATCTCTAGCTCTGCCACGCGCTGTTCTGCAGCCTGCAGGCGGCTGGTGAGACTCTCCTGCGCCAGTGCTCTTTCACTGGTCACCTGCTGCATGTGGGCCAGGGCAGACTGCAAATCCCATTTCTCTGAGCTCAGCATCTGTATGCACAGCTTGTGCTGCTCCAGCTCTGCTCTCAGGGCTTCCTGCACACAGGCCATCTTCTGGTTCTCCTCCCTCTGTTGATCTTGCAGGGCTTCCTTCTCCTGGTTCAGTTGTTGGATGTCTCTATACAGCTGCTGGATGTGTGTGGTGCTGGAGTCCAGGGCAAGCACCAGGTGCTGGCATTGCCTTTCCAGGTCCTCGGTGTGACTATGACCTGTGACCCCCTTGCCCCTGGCAGCTGTGACAGTGCCCATTGGAGGGGGAGGCTCAAGGTGTGCGTGGTCTTGGGCTGCCCCCTTGAGTACAGGACAGTCCCCAGAGGTGTTTGTCTTGGGTTTACCTCCCTCTCTAGTGTTCTTCTTGTTCTTGGATGCTGCAGGTCTATCAGGATGATTTCTCTGCTGGTATTCCTGCAGTATTTTCCTTCCTGCAGCTACCTTTTTTCTTCTCGTCTGCTCAGACATCCCAGCACTGGGACGGCGAAGGTGGGGCGGCCACATTCCCAGGCTCTAAACTCCACTCACTTCTCACAATCACCAATAACTCTGTCTACCTCCAACGTTATCTGCAATGTCACCTCGATTCGCTCACTCACCACTCACCACCTCTACATCCCTCAACTCCTGTAGTGGTGTGAGCTAATAGAGGGAATCCTGGTGTTACTGGGCAGCATGGAATGTGGGCGTGGCCTTAATTCTTGTATCCTATTGGTCAGAGAAACATGAAAAATTGGAGGTGTGGCCAGAATTTTGTGTTGCAGGCAGAATGCTAAAGGCCCACTGACAGTTGCATCTGAACCTCTCCTAGGCAGTCCCTCCCACATGGGGTCAGTTAGGGACCACCTCTACCTGGCAGCCTGCACAGCTCTACTGGGGTCTGTTAATGGCCATGACCTCCATCACATAGTTCCAGTCACTTAGGATCCTGGGATGTCAGTTTCAGGCCTCTGCCCTAGACCATCTTGTTCTGCAGATTCTCATGACCAAAGTTCAGGGGATGGGATCTCAGAATTCAAATGGAGAATAAAGGATGCAGACAGAACTGTCCATCACTGTACATACCTTCTTGCACTTCACAATTTACTGCCAAATATCTATGTCTTAAAAAATCTCTTCATCAAGGCCAGACACAGTGGCTCACACTGGAAAGCCTAAATTAATTTTGAAGATGAACTTCAGTAAAAAGTTATTTTTAAGCAGGCCCCACCAGAAGATCATTCTGAACTGACTCTAAACCAGCAGAGGTAGCAGTTTCAAAGAAAGTAATAAATTATAGACTACTCTCAGTGATTTGAGGCCCGAGGATAAAATAACCATTGAGATATCCTGACCAGCTGTCCTCCAGCTGCCCTGTGCTTGGCATGTATCCCCTAAGCATGAACTGCACACGTATCCTCTAACACTAGCCAATCAATTCATAATACATCAACCCTTTGAGCTAACCCTATAAAAACATTGTACAATAGGAAGTCGGTACTTTCTCAACTCAGATCTGCTCTGTCGGTGTTGGCTGTGAGTCCACGTTCGAGCTTGCAATGAAGACTCTCGTGCTCTTACATCAGATTCGGATCCTTGGTGGTCTTTAGGGACCCCAAATCTGGGCACAACACCTGTAATCCTAGCTACTCAGGAGGCTGATATCTGAGGATTGCGGTTCAAAGGCAGCCCAGACATTAAAGTCGGTGAGGGTCTTGTCCCCAATTAATGACCAGAAAACCAGAAGTGGTACTATGACTCATGGGGTAGGGTGGTAACTTTGATCTAAAAAGCTCAGGGACAACACCCAGTTCCAGAGTTCAGGTCCCATGCCCGATAAAAGAAAAAAATCTCTCCATCAGTCAGAGGTAATTCGATTGAACAAGTTACCTAAAAATGTTAATCTGTGAAGTAATTTGATTGCAATGCTATTTTACAGTTGTATGCATTTTAGAAAGATACTCTGAGATTCCTTGTATGTAAAGTTTGGATTTTGGGACACAAAGCAAGTGCTTGTAATTTTTTCATATAGAAAAATTTTCATTAGAGTGTAAACGTTTTCTATGTGAACTCAGGCTTCAGGAGAAGAAAAAGCAAAATGTTGTCTTCAAAATCAGGCTGCATATTCAAGATGGTGCTGCAAAAGTAGGGAAATTCCCTAGCTTTCTCCAAGCAAAAAGACTTGGGGTTCCAACATGCAGTTCTCCTAAGAAATAGACAAAAATAAAATCCTAGCAAGCAGAAAATCAAATGAATGTGGTATCTAGGTATTGAACCTAGGTCTTTGTGCATGCTTGGCTGAACTCCTGGCTTCTATAACAGATAACAGTATATATATGTATGTATAATAATTTTTCACTCAAACACATCTTTTTATTACATACTAAATTTAAAAATACAAATCCCATTAAAAATGCTTCTCAAACGTATATATAAATACTGTCAAATACCATTGGATTGTGACATTATGTACAGTTGCTAAGGTTAATGTGAAACACAGCAATGTAGCCTAACTGCTGATAGTGAATTTCAGAAGTCAGCATGTGAAAATTTGGCAACTGTCAAGTGGTAATCTGCACAGGATGGTCTGCAGAGGTAAAATAGTAAGAAAAAACAACGGAATCATGTAGCCAGCCTGCTTTAGTAAGTTCATTTCTTCCTTGTCCCTTCAGTCTAACTATAGCAGATTAAAGTGCACAAGACCACCAGGAATCCTTGATTTGGTTGTACCCTAACCATGCACACAGCCTGCTGTATGAAGGGCTTCAATCCTTTGCACTGTTCCTTAGGCTTTGGGAGTTCATCATGAATGGAGCTAAGGGGAGAAAGGCCAACACTGTCTAAATTGCACCACATGGCCATAACGTATGAAAACACCGAACACAAAAGTGTTATTCTGGGAAAGATTCAGAGAAATCATTCCTGCTATTTTGGCCCTAGGAATAAAATTAGAATAAGGACTTAGCTAAACTCTGAAAAATACTACTACATATCTGTTCCAAAAGCTGAGACAAGCCCAGCAAGACCACAATACTGCCATCACTGTTCACCACACACACAGTGCATCATAAATGCAGGCACAAACACCTGCCCTCTAAGGGGTTGCAGGAATACAGGTAGAAACAGTGTAACATTTGACACATACCTTACTAATTAACACTAAGCATACTTTGTAAAAACAGGACACCACCATAGAATCAAGGAAGAGGAGAAGGAAAGCTACTCTACAAAAGTGCTCCTTTTTCCTTTCCAACCTACTCGTTTCATTTGGGTCAAACAAGATTTTAAGGTTCAGGCCATCAGTTCTAAATAAGCTGATGACATCTATACACCTTCACATATATATGCTTAAATTTCATTCTGATTTAAACTAATGTACCAGTATGAATCATATATGGGAAACATTTATCTATCTTATTTACAAAGATATGCAATGCTTTTTAAAAATGCAGATCAACCTACCCATGGTTCCATACAGATGAGACAATTCATAAAATTTCTTTAAAAAGAAAAAAATCAGTAATAAATGCCTGCATATATACCTCCTTCTCACTGGACCATTTCTGGCTTTTTCTTTTATGTAGTATTGAGGAATCAAACTCAGGGCTTCCTGCATGCTCAGCAAGCACTCTACCACTAAGCCATATTCCCAGTCCTGGTTTGTCATCTTTTATTAAACAAAACACCCCACAACTTTTATCTGAACTATTTAAAATCAGTGAACATACACTAACAGATACGTTAGGTATTTTAATTCTTTTACTTATCATTATGGCTGTATGGTTTACTCATGAATGCACCTCGAATGCAGAGGCAGTTGGAATAGTATCTTAATGTTCATGGTCCTCCCTAACTGTAGTAGGAAAAAAATTCAAGAATGACTACTTTAGCATGGCCTGGTCCAATCCTCTGGACTGGTGGCAGGATAATAGGAAAATGGGCCGCTCATGGGCCAGTAGTGTGGCCTAGAGGTAGACTATTGGCTAGCATGCACAAAGCCCTGTCTCTCAGATGGCATGTCCTCAGTGTGCTCTGCATGGGGGAGGGGGGAGGCAGCTCCCTGGAGCTCTTCTACCAGGGTGCAAATCCCATTACTGAGGTTTCATTACCTGATCACCTCCCCAAACTCCCACCTCTTAAATCCATCCCATTGGTGCTTATTTCTGCATTGTTTGGGGGTGATACAGCATTTAGACCACATGGCTTTCTATAGAAGCCAACTTATCAGGCAATATTTCAGATTTCCACAGAGCAAGACACACACACACACACACACACACACACACACACACTTCTGGCAGTTTCATTTCTGTTTGTAAGCTCCTCTCCAACATTCTTGGAAGAGGAAGCGATAATGATTGGTTGGCTTCTGGCCTTCATGGTTTTCAAGCACAGTTGGCAAGTTATCACCTTCAATACGACAGATTTTTTTCTATTACCCATTACCAGGAACGGCCATTTCTCACAATATCATTGATCACACTAACAGAAAATTTTTCATGTTTCAGACAATGTCCACTTTTTCCAGCACCTTTCAAGTCCTTCCTCATACTTCTAGCAGCTACTTAATCCTGAGTAGCCCAGAATATTGGGTGTCACTGCCCTGACACACTCCCTCCCCTCCCCAAGGTAGCCTGTTTTCAGAGGACACTTCTCTCATGCCACTCCTGCCTGTGTCCTCCATTCCACCCACATGTCCTGCTCTTCTCCTGCTGCCCCTTGCTGCCCCTAACCTCTGATTGCTCCTGGAACGCCAGGCTGTGACCCCTTCCACACACCCATGGCTCTATGAAAGGAATGAAATGTTTCTGTGAATGTCTTCATCACCTTGAACACAATCAGCTGAAGAACATGCAGAGTGTGAGAAGAACTCATGTGGAGCTCTTGTGGGATGCAGCAGAGTTCAACCCAAGTTGCAGAGGATGAATCTTATGTGGGATGACACTACTATAATTCTTTCCGTAAACCTCTGCACAGGTACCCAGGAAGTCCTAAAGCTCTTACAGGCTCTGAGAGAGTCATGTTTTCTTGCATGAAAATCATTTTTCTAATAAAATCTTGGGTATTTTATATTAAAACATCTTTAGGGATTTGGAGCAATTCATGCTCACTGGAGTGAGCGGGATCAGGTAATGGTTTTCAAATGATTGACTTCAAGTCAAAAAACTAGGAATGGATGTTCCTTATCTATAGGGAAGAGAATCCAATTTAAAACCACTCTGGTGTACAAACATGCTATGCAAAAATACAGAAAAAGGAGGACACAAAATACCAGCTCCTTTGGGACACAGCAAAGGCAGTACTCAGAGGAAAATTTATAGCTCTAAGTGCCTATAACCACAAATTGGAAAAATCGCAAACCAACAATTTAATGTGTCACCTTAAGCACCTAGAAAAAGAGCAACAAACCAACCCTAATCCCAGTAGAAGGAAGCAAATTATTAAAAATCAAAGCAGAATTAAATGAATTGGAGTCCAAAATAGCTATAGAAAGAATCAACAAAAGAAGGAGTTGGTTCTTTGAAAAAATTAACAAAATTGACAGACCCTTAGCAAATCTTACCAAAAAAGGAAGGGAGCATACCCAAATAAACAAAATCACAGACGAGAATGGTAATATCACGACAGAAATTACCAAGATCCAGAGCATCATAAGGAAATACTTCTCAACCCTTTATGCCAACAAATTTGAAAATCTAGAAGAAATGGATGAATTTCTAGCCAATATTAACATTGACCCAAGAAGACCTAATCCAACTAAACAGACCTATTTCAAGCACTGAAATAGAAATGGTTATAAGAGACCTTCCATCTAAGAACAGCCCAGGGCCAGATGGTTTCACAGCTGAATTCTATAAGGTCTTCAAAGCAGAGATCACACCAATATTCCTCAAGCTTGTCAACGAAATTTAAAATGAAGTCTTTTTGCCAAACTCATTCTACGAAGCCAGTATAACCCTCATCCCAAAACCAGACAGAGATTCATCCAAGAAAGAGAACTATAGACCCATTTCTTTGATGAATATTGATGCAAAACTTCTAACAAAATACTGGCCAATTGTCTTCAACAATTCATCAAAAAAATCATACACTTTGATTAAACAGGATTCATCACAGGGATGCAAAGCTGGTACAACATACGCAAATCAATTAATATAATTCAACACATCAACTGGAGGAAGGACAAAAATCACATGATTGTCTCAATAGATGCAGAAAAGGCATTTGACAAGCTCCAACACCTCTTTATGCTAAAAGCTCTGGAGAAACAAGGAATCCATGGAACATTTCTCAGTGTAATAAAGGCTGTGTATAACAAACCGACAGCTAGCATTGTACTCAATGGTGAAAAGCTAAAGCCATTCCTTCTAAAATCAGGAACAAGACAAGGATGCCCACTCTCTCCACTCCTCTTTAACTTACTATTAGAACTCCTAGCCAGAGCAATAAGACAAGAAGCAAGCATAAAGGGGATTGAAATAGGGAAAAAGGAAGTGAAACTTTCTCTCTTTCCAAATGACATGATTCTGTACATAATGAAACCTGTAGACTCCACTCCCAAATTGCTTGAGCTGATTTGAAACTTTGGCAAGGTAGCAGGGTATAAAATTAACCCTCAGAAATCAACTGCCTTCCTATATGCCAACAGTGAGAGGAACGAGGTAACAATCAGGAAAGCAACTCCTTTTGCAATAGCCTCAAAGAAAATAAAGTACATAGGATTAACTTAACTAAGAATGTAAAGGACATTTTTGATGAAAACTTTAAAACCCCGAAAAAGGAAATTAAAGCAGAACTGAGGAAATGGAAAAACCTCCCATGCTCCTGGATTGGAAGAATCAACATCGTGAAAATGGCAATCTTGCCAAGGGCTATCTACAAATTCAATGCAATACCCATCAACATCCCAATGTCATTCTTTAAAGAAATAGAAGGAGCAATCCAAAACATCACATAAAACAATAAAAGACTCTGTAGAGCAAAAAACACTTCTTAGCAGAAAGAAGAGCGCAGGAGGAATTTCATTGCCAAACTTTAGACTCTATTATAGAGCTATAATAATAATCAAAACAGCCCAAGAACAGGCCTGAAGACCAGTGGAATAGAACTGAGGACCCAGATATTAAACCACAGACCTATGGCCACCTAATCTTTGATAAGGGAGCCAAAAAAAGTAAAATGGAATGAAGACAGCCTCTTCAATAAGTTGTGCTGGCAGAACTGGTTAAGCACCTGCAGAAAACTAAAGTTGTATTCTTCTTTGTCACCCGGCACTAGAATTAACTCCAAATGGATCAAAGACCTCGAGATAAAAGCTGACACATTGAAAACTTTACAAGAAGGAAAAGGAACTACAATAGGCCTCCTTGGCACAGGTCGAAACTTTCACAATAAGGACCAAAAAACTCAACAAATCAGAGAAAGGCTGGATAAGTGGGGCTGCATTAAACTGCAGAGCTTTTGTATGGCAAAGGACATAGCTAGTAAATTAATTAGGAAGCCTACAGAATGGGAGAAGATCTTCACCAACCAAACAACGGACAAAGGCCTCATATCTAAAATATATCAACAACTCAAAAAATCGAATCACTCCAAAACTAACCTCCAAAGTAACAACCATCCCATTAAAAAATGGGCCAAAGACTTAAAGAGAGACTTCTCTGAAGAAAAATAAGAATAGCCTATAGACACATGAAGAAATGCTCGACATCTCTTATCATAAAAGAAATGCAAATTAAAACAACTCTAAGATTCTGCTTCACTCCAGTTAGAATGGCCAGGATCAAGAAATCTAATAACAACAGATGCTGGAGGGGATGTGGACAGGACGGATCATCACTGCACTGCTGATGGGAGTGCAAACTCCTCCAACCACTATGGAAAGTGGTACGGCAGTTCCTCAAAAGACTAAACATAGAGCTCCCCTATGACCCAGCAATTCCACTACTTGGCATTTACCCAATTGTCCAGAAACAAGGACATACTAAATCCACTAGCACAATGATGATCATTGCAGCACTATTTACCATAGAAAAGATATGGAACCAACCCAGATATCCCTCAGTTGATGAGTGGATCAACAAGATGTGGTATTTATACACAATGGAATTCTATGCTGCTGTCAGAAAAAAATGATATTGCCCCATTTGTAAGGAAATGGGAAGACTTACTTAAGTGAAGTAAGCCAGACTCAAAGGAACATAGGCTCAATGGTTTCCCTCATCTGACATAATCAGAAGAAACCTTGGGCTCTCCTTTACAGAGATTCACAACAGAATAAACTCTAGATAAAAAAGGCCATATAGTATGACACTAAATGTAAGGACCTCCAGGATAAGGAAACAAATGCCATCTAATGAGTGATTGTTGTCCTTAATGTACTATGTTATCTCTCATCTCTTTTAGTGTCCCTTGGTTATCTAATATTGTTACAATATTTCACCTTATTATCTGATATATTTTATAAATGCTTAATTGGTTATTTGAAATAGGAGAGGGTAGGGGGGAAATCAGGTTGTGTGTGGGGGGGAGGGAAATGGGGACCAAGACATGAGAAAGGGTATCAATATTTGTGAAGTAATATACCTTCTATCTGGTGAACACAATGTAACCCTTCTATTAATTACAATAAAAATATATGAAAAAAAAGAGTCTCAGAGACTTTAGTGGCCAGGCTGGCTTGGAACTGAGATTCTCAGATCTCAGCCTCCTGAGAACCTAGGATTACAGGCCTGAGACTCCAGTACCCAGCAAAGTGCACATTTTGTTGTTTAAAAAAATGACTATTCATCATACATACTCTCTCCTGTTTCCTGCTCTAACTAAACAATTGATTATTAGGGAAAACATTTGTTTCCTTTCCTTCAATGAGGAAATGGATAGAATTGAAGTCTAACCTCATCTATGATTTTGTGGATGGTCTGGGAAAGGTTTTAAAGAAATTCTTAATATTCGCCAAAACTACAACAACATAGACAAATGCATCCAAAGTTTGGATGCCCTTTCTGCCTTCTGACACTTGAGGATACAGCAAGAAGACTGACATCAGATGACATATGATGGTACCTTGGACTGTGAGAAATAAATTTTTCTCCCTTATATATTAAAAGAAGCAGTTGCATATTTCTTGTCAAAACTGGGTAGAATGATTTCTCCCTTCCTCAATGAAAGAAATAGACATGTCTTCCTGTTCTACTAGAAATAGAGCTCATCTGCCAATTCATATCTATTTTGTCTCTCTACATTTCCTAACTCCCCTTATTTCTGCATAGTAATGACCCATCATTGTGTGGACCTGAAATTTAATTTCACTCTTACTCAGCATTCAATTAGCTAGCAAAGGAATAGTCACCTTTCAAACCCCACCACAAACATTATTTGTCCATAAATGTGTACTAAGGCACTCTAACCAGAATTATTTTGTGATTGTTTAAACTTACATGACTTGATGGCACTCTGTGGCTCCTGCCTGTAATCCTAGCTACTCAGGAGTCTGAGCTCTGGAATCAAAGTTGAAGGCCCAGCCTAGCAGGAAAGTCCATCAGAGTCCCGTCTTCAACCAACCAGAGGAGCTGTAGCTCACGTGGTAGAGCCGGTAGACCCCTAGTCTTGAACAGAAAAGCCAAGCCCTGACTTCAGGACCCAGGACTCACAACATATAATCTCTTTTATATTTCTTACTTCATTCAGCCCTATGAAATCTTGACTATGACCATGGCGGCAGCTCAGTCTCCAGAGGCGTCGGAGTCCACTATGGCGCCGAGGCCGGCAGGCACTGAGGTAACCAGGGCTACGGTGGCCGAGGGGTCCAAAGTCCTGCACGCGTTTCCAGAGCATCAGGGCCCGGAAGTTTCACACCCTATAAGGATGATATGGAATCAGGGTCACATTAGAAAATAGGAGCCTGAGCTGTGCACGGTGGCTCACGCCTCAAATCCTAGCTACCAGGAGGCCGAGATGGGAGGATGGTGGTTTAATAGCAACACAGGCAGGAGATTCCATGACACTCTTATCTGCAATTAAGCACCAAGAAGCCAAAAGTGGAGCTGGGGCTCAAGTGGTAGAGCTTTAGCCTTGAGCACAAATGCTCAGGGACAGAGCCCAGGCTGTGACACACACACGACACATACATGTGGAAATGTGCTCTATAAACTGGTATTGAAACAGCTTTCTCTTGGTTGCTGTTAGCATGGAATCCCTCCTCCATCCCTTCATTCTTAATCTGTTTGTGTTTCTCGTTCTAATGTCTTTTGTGAACAGCACAAGGAAGTCAGAAATAGTCACCATTACCAATCTTTGCCAGTTGATTAGAGCGCATACTTCAGTAACAATTTGATAATTCTTTGATCTTTTTGTCTCATTTCTTGCCTTGCTATCTTCTTTTGTGTTTAATTTTTTAAATCATGGGACATTCAAATTCCCTTCTCATTTCCTTTTCTACTCAATCTATAGATATATTTGAGTCATTGTAGGGATTACATTTAAGATTTCTAATTTGAATTTATAGTTCAATGCCATTCCAAATGTACGCATATTGTCCTCGCAAATGCACTGCAAGGACAAAAGGATCACAGTGCAGCTAAAATCAGTAATCAGCTACCTCTGTCCTCTTTGTAAATTTGCTGCCATCCAGGGAAGAACGGATCTGGAAAAAGCATACCAGGTCTCAGCTGCAAAAGAAATTGCTTTGTGTGCTTGAAAGTGTTGTTGTACAAATTTGGTGGCTTCATATTCATATATTGCTTAGGACAAAAACTGACCACAGCCCATTTGATCCTCATCAGTATGGTTATTTGCTACTATCATTACATTCCAGTAAGATTGAAACCTCTTGTAAACTTGAAAAAGAAATGGCATAAAAGTGAAATGTTCTCAGTTGACTGTTGTAAATGCAGAGGTTTTTTTTTTTTTTTTGGTAAAGAAGTAAGTTTCCTGTAAGAAATTCTTGAGCACTCAGAGCACATTTTTGTACTGTATTACTAGATTTTATAAAATGTTGTATTACTAGATTTTGTATTACTAGGTTTCATATTAAAGTTTCTGGAAATTAAATAAAATTATTTCTAAGCTTTCCTTAGAAAATGTTTCTTCTTGGGGCTGGGAGTTTGGCCTAGTGGTAGAGTGCTTGCCTAGCATGCATGAAGACTGAGTTTGATTACTTGGTGCCATATACCTAGAAAAAAGCTGGAATTGGTGCTGAGGCTCAAGTGGTAGAGTTCTACCCTTCAGAAAGTCTAAGGACAGTGCTCTGGCCCTGAGTTCAAGAGCCCAGGTCTGGCAAAAAAAATGCTTCTTCTTAATAAGAGCTTAAAAATATGTCAACCAAGCCAGATTTGTGTCTCATGTCTGTAATCCTAGCTACTCAGGAGGCTGAGACCCTAGGAACACAGTTCAAATTCCAATAAGACCCTTATCTCCCCCTAACCACTTGAGAACCGAAGTAGCACTGTGGCTCAAGTGGTAGAGCACTAGCCTTGACCAAAAGATGCTCAGGTACAGAAAAAGGTACAGAGCCCAGGTCCCAAGTTCATGGCCCCAAACCAACACAAATGCCAACAAATTCTTTTTACACAAAGATCTATAATGATTTATGTCTCTAAAAATATCCAGCTAAATGATATTCAAATGTAATTGAATAAGCTCCATCTTTGAAACCACAGGTAGTTTTTATGGATTGCTTTATAGTTTCTCTTTATTTTCTTTTTCTTTTTTGTTCTCTTCTTTTTCAGTATTTGAGTTTCACTCAGGACTTTCAAATTGCTAGGCAGGCACTCTATGTCTTGAACCATACCTCCAGCCCTTTTCTCTGTAATTACTTTCTTGAGTTATGCCTCGGCTGCCAGGACTGCCATACTGCTACATTTCTCACAAAGGTAGAATGGCAGGAATGTCCCAACATGCCGGGCATGTCTGAACTATTGATTTTGCCAGTCCTCGGCCTTGAACTCAGGGCCTAAGCACGGTCCTTGGACTTTTTCAAGGCTAGAGCACTACCACTTCAGCCACACTACTGTTTCCAGCTTTTTCTATGTATATGTGGTACCAAGGCAACAAACCTGCGTCTTTGTGTATGCTAGGCAAGCACTCTACCACTAGGCCAGACTCCCGGCCCTTTTGTGAACTATTTTTGTTCCAGCTGGCCTTGAACCTCAGTCTTTCTGATCTCTGTCTCTCAAATAGCTAGGATTGAAGACATGAGCGACTGTGCCTGGCTTACTTTCTGATTTTTAGTTGGATAATATAGGCATGATTTTGCATACCTCTGTTTTAACTTTGTTTTATTTTACACTACTCCTGTGTACAGACACACACAGCATTTAGATTTTCAGTGTGGGGGCTGTTTGTGAGTCAGTGGTGGAGAATTTCTCTAGCACACTGTGAGGCTCTAGGTGCAATTTGTGTGTGTGTGTGTGTGTGTGTGTGTGTGTGTGTGTGTGTGTGTGTGTGTAGATTCTGGTTCTTGAACAGAGCCTGGATGTCATCCTTGAGCTTTTTGAACAAGGTTCGCTCTCTACCATTTGATTCCCAGCTCCACTTCTGGCTTTTTTCGTGGTTTGTTGGACATAAAAGTTTCCCTTTCCTGCTTGGGCTGGCTTCAAACCACAGTTCTCTGATCTCTGTCTCCAGAGTAGCTGGGATCACAGGCGTGAGCACCAGCTCTCAGTTCGCATGGTATGTTTGATCCTCACTCTGTCTGAGCAGATCAGCAGGCAGCTGCAGGTAGCGGCAGGACGACCTGTTGGGAGAAAGAACTGAGAGCAGGGATGCACAGCAGCCATAATCTTCCGTGCTCACGTGGTGGCTCACATGTGTCCTCACAGCTCCTCGAGACCTCCTCAAGCAACACACTGACACCTCCTGCCCACACCAACAAATCTGTCTCCTCAAAGAAAAACCTAAAAGGGTAAAAACTTTCCATGAGCGGATCTAGCTGGACTGGCCAATTCCTGTCCCCAGCCTGCTTTATTTCACCTGTGAAGAAAGTGCGTGGTTTGAGGGTTTTCCTAATGTTTTGGTGATGAAAACTCGTGCTCTTGAAGTACACATCATTCCCCCAGTTCCATCTTCAGGTGTCGTGAGTGGGCGTGCGCCTGGTCCAGGTGCTAAACTGGGTCAAGTTGTGCTCCTGGGTCTCCACCAACAGATGGGGAGTCTCTGTCGCCATCAGCTGCCACACTTGGGGCGTCCTTTCACAGCAGCAGCCACTTCTTCAGGGAGGTGTTCTGGAGCCCTTCCACCACTTCCCGGGCTGGGCCGGGAGCAGGTGCGGCTGGCTCCAGCAGCCCACCTGGAGTACCCTCTGCACACCCGCCAGCCTGCCCAGCCCGGCTCCTTCTTCTTCCTCCCTGGGGTAGGTACCATCCGAACTGGCAAGTGACTGCTTACGACCTGAGTTCAATCCCCAAGCCCAACATAAAAACACAATACAATTACCAAATAAATGGTAGAGTGATGATTTCAGAATTATTTACATTATTTTCACAACCCCACTAACCTTCAAGTGTTATAGCAGATCAACCCTACAATCCAATGTCACTCAACGAATACCCTAATTAAAGTTACATAAACGCACATTGGATGTGCCTTCATAAACAATTTATCATATCTATAAAAGGAAAGACAAAACACATAATTCAGATCTAAAGCTAATGGAAACATTGTTAGTTGTTACATGATCAATTTCTATAAATATGAAAACACTACATATATGATTGGAAATATTAACCTTAGAAAAATAAGTATAACATTCATAAGTGAATTGCGCACTCAACCAACGCAACCTTGAGGATTATTCTGGCCCAGTGGAAAGAGGAAACACTAAGATCATCTCTGATGTAGAGTTGCTTCTCCAGTTTACAACTTCATGTGTTTTCAGGATGTTTCTTGGACATGCACACATTACTGTCACTTCATGGTTCTACTTTCCACAAGTAGGTCTCCTCTACTCTGTCAACCCGAAAAAGCCACTGTCATCCATCCAAAGCTTTTCCAAGGTAAACCAAAGTCACTTCTGTGTTGCCGTATACAGCAGAAACTGCTGGATATAAGCAGGCCTTTGGAAGTCCTCTGAAGGCCACCCCCAGGAACTCAGATCCACGTTCAAATGCTAAAGTCTTATCTTCCATGTCCAAGATGACTCGAATTCTTTCTCCTATCTGGTATTTTGGTGCATTATTACACTGTGGAAAACTGCCATTGACCTCGCCATTATGCAGTAGATTATTGTCCACCAAATTCCAGCCCCTGCTCCGGTCGTCACTGCCCAGCAATGTTATCAGTGCATTCTTTCCAGAGTAAAAGGTGAGTTGTTAGAGGTGCTGTCAAAGGGATAAGGAAATAGCAAAATTTTTAAATTGTTTGTGAAGAAAGATTGATTCCATCTACAACTGCCTGTTCTTTCTCCAGTCCCCCCCCCCCCCGATACACTTTGTTTTGCCAGCCAGCTTGACTATTAGGTAAGTATGGAACTGGTTGGGGTTTTACTTAATATTTTTAATATATTGAGAAGTATGTTCTGCCTGGACTGCACTTCTCTAGCAATGAGAAATAAAATTGTGCAGTTATTTAAAAAGTTGTATATACAATATATGTATAAAAAACTGTAAGAAAAAAAGGACAAAGTGGTTGCTTTGTTCTAGTTAAATTTCTTAAAAAAAAAACAAAACCAAAAACCACTACATGGTACAAATTTAGAATAACATTTGGGGACAATTGGGTAACCACAAAGAAGAGGACCTTAAGAGGACATGTATTATGTTGGCTCATTTTGTATTATTTTGGTTTACAGTTCCTGTAGCTTTTACAGGGTTTTTGTTGTTGCTGGTTTTTTGTTTTTTTTTTTTTTACCATCATGATAATGGTAAAGATTCTTCACCTCCTGACTTAATATTGAGGGAAGGTAATTCTTCTAATTACACTCATATCAGTAACAATGATTCTAAGATGTAATAGTAATGCACATCTTTTGGTACCTGGTTTCATTTTTTGGCCTTCTCAGAAAGTGCCTCATTTTATAGGACAATGCTATGTGCTCTTATAGTCCTCAAATAGCAGATCTGTTCATCATAAACCATAGGAAAAGGAATGGTTAATGGTTCTTTTATTTCCTAACTTTATAATGATGTAGATGTTGTCAGATAATCTTAATTTAATATTGTTCATATCATGCAACAGTACAAGCCTCCAACTCTGCCTTGGGCTATCAAGAAAATGTTTACTCACTTACCCTAAAGAGCGCCAACCTGAGCTCAGGTTAGACTATTCTTAATCTCATTATAGGTAAATACTCCCATGGGACTTGAAATATAGCACATTGTGCTGAAAGGGTGGGGTTGATAAATCTGTTTTTTTAATATTTTTATTGTAATTAATAAAAGGGTTACACGATATTTGCCAGATAGAAGGTGCATTAATTCACATACATTGATACCCTTTCACATGTCTTGGTACCCATCACCCTCCCCCCACCCACCCCCCACCCCCCATCTTGGTTTTCCCCCCTTCCCTATCAAATTTCAAATAACCAAATACAAATAAATTCAATATATCAGATAACAAAGTGAGATACTGTAACAATATGAGATACCCAAGGGACAGCAAAGGAGATGAGAGATAACATAGTACATTAAGGACAACAATCATTCGTTATGTGGCTTTTGTTTCAATATCCTGGAGGTCCTTTTAATTAGCTTCACATTATATGGCCTTATGTATCAAGGTTTTGCTCTATTGCAGATCTCTGCTAGTATAGCCCAAGGTTTCTACTGATTATGACGAATGAGGGAGACCATTGAGCCTAAGTTCCTTTGAGTCTGGCTTACTTCACTTAATATGATTTTTTCTAAGTCTTTCCATTTCCTAACAAATGGGGCGATGTCATTTTTTCTGACAGCAGCATAGAATTCCATTGTGTACAAATACCACATCTTGCTGATCCACTCATCAACTGAGGGACATTTAGGTTGGTTCCATATCTTTGCTATGGTGAATAATGCTGCAATGAACATTGTTGTGCTAGTGGATTTAGTATGCCCTAGATTCTGGATGGTTGGGTCTCTGATAAATCTCATCTCTTCACTGACTGTTGAATTAATAATCCAACACACATGAGTTGAGATTTTTCTTTTGTTAAAAGGGAAATCTTTCTGTATGAAAGTATAAATTGTATGGACTCAGATACATAAGAATTGATCAAAGCAAGTGAAATCTTTGTACTTTTAGGTTATTGCTCTATTTATATCTTCTTTTAAATCTAACAGAATTAGAGACAGGGAGCAGCTTGCTGGGGTTCTTGGGGGGGTTGCTCCTAGAGAGTTAAAATGAACAACACTCCTATGAAGCAGGAGATTTCAGCCATAGAGCAAAAATTTGTTGTTTCTACCTGAAAGGTTTACACATATTTATTATGTTTCTGGTACATTGCTTCAACAGTGAAATTTGTTAAAGTTTCATTTTGATACTCCTGTCAAGAAGAAACTTAGTTGTACAAAATGAAGTTGTATGTTACATGTATTTGAGACCATGGTTGACACAGAAATTGATTTTTCAGCCCAACTCAGTTTGATGAGATGTAAATTTGATGAACGATGAAAGCTGATTCAGGATGAAAAGTGACTAGTTAGAAAATCATGAAGTCCTTTAAGTACTTGTTGAATTTTCAGGTTGTGAAGCAGCCTATTTCAAGAGCTTTTGCCGATAGTTTTGTTTGTAACTTCTGTTTGTCTTATTAGTAACCATTTGTAACCTGGTTTTGAAGGTGTGATTGGAAAAACATATAGCAAACACGTGGGTTTTTCATATTGAACCTAGCATCAAAATCATTGCCCTACTACTTAACAAGCCATTTGGATCTCAAAGATTCGAATTTGCAAGTTTTGTAAAATAGAAGTTGCTAGTCAGTGTGAACATTGGGGAAACGAAGAGCCTTCATTCATAACCTGATAAACGCATTTGTTACTAGAGACCAGTAGTAGCTTCTGAACCTTGGCTGCACTTTGGAATCACTTCAGAATGTGTTTTTTAAAATGTTCATGGGATGGATCTCATCCTAGACCCTAAGTTTCTGATTTTGGTCTGGGATGTGACCTGGCCAGTGGGATTTTTAAAAACTTTCTGATGATGTCCCTATGAAATTGAGAACAATTGATCTAAAATTCACATAGGATTTTCTCATCTGCAAAACAGGCAATTCTTGCTCCCTCCCTTCTCTACCTCACAAGGATAATGAAGGTAAAGGAAAAAATAATGGGGAAGTGTGCTGTGCACAAAAAGTGTTTTGTATTTCAACCACAACAATGGTCAGGAAAAAGTGTACAATCCAATTTGCGGTGCTGTCTTAGATAGGGAGCATCCCTTTGGTTCTTTAAGGAAGTGTGCAGATGTGCAGGCAGACGTTCCCGTTCCTCTGAATCATACCGTGGTCTTCT
Organism: Megascapheus bottae; assembly: GCF_031878675.1. Classification (NCBI taxonomy): domain Eukaryota; kingdom Metazoa; phylum Chordata; class Mammalia; order Rodentia; family Geomyidae; genus Megascapheus; species Megascapheus bottae. The sequence goes on from NC_143510.1 coordinate 313,112, forward strand.
GTTACACCTGAGATCGGCTGTCTTAATCATCTGGTTTGATGTAGGAAAGAAGAAGTATTAAGGATGATGGCCGCGGTCAGGGGCGCGTCCACCTCCACCAGCCACACCACACCCAAAGACACCCGGGACGTCTTCGGCTCCTGGCCGCCGCCCCCCGGAGACACCAGCACCAGCCCCGTGGCCGGGCGCGGCTCGCCGTGGTCCTCCACCAGCCCCAGCAGGCGCTGCCTGGGTGCGCTGGCCTCGGCCAGGGGCGTGGTGCGAGCCTCGCCCTTGTGCAGCCCCACGTGGACCGGGCGGCGGGCGCCCCCCACTGGCGGCAGCGCACACCACAGCCCTGATGGACAAAGTGTCCGTGCGACGGTGGAGTTCCACCAGCCACAAGGGGCATGCCATGCAGGTGTCACCAGTCCTGCCACGCCACTGGCATGGCCACGGGCAAGTAGACGGATGGGACTTTCCCCAATAGTGGTTATCACAATCAGCACCGCTGTGATGTGCTTTGAACAAAAGTAAAATTGATGAATTTTATAGTAAAAAGGAATTATGTGTTGAGTTTATCCAAGCCTAAGGGAAAATTAGGCGAAACAGACACAGGATGGTCTAAGACACAAACCATAAACCACCTCTTGATTTTCAAGTAAACTCAGTCTCATCCACAGAGAAAAGGGCAAAATTGTACCCTCCAGAGCAAATAGCTTGCTTTAATTTTTCTTACCCTTTGTTAGGAAATCTGTATTACTTCTATTTAGGTAGGATAACTCAGCAAATGACATAGAGACCACAGCACATATTTTGTCCTTCGTTTCCAGACTCCTAAGGTGGGAGATTTTTTCTTTTCAGTGTGATCACTGGCAATGAAGGCAAAGAAAGATTGGGCACTTATTTCAGAAGCAACAGTGGCCTATGACCTTTGCTGATGCCTTTCCTCTAGCTCTTGCCTTTCTAATATTCTCACGGTAGCGCTAAAACTGAAGTTTGCTTAAAGAAAAGCACTAGTTCTTGCCCCCGGGTTACTTGAATGTTTATAGACATAAAAAGAACTATTAGACATGTCAAATTTGGTTCAGTTGACAGGATCTGATCATATCTATAACATCGAATTCATCTGAATGGTTAACTGCAAGAAAATACTATTTGAATTAGTTCTAATAAGTAGTGAACTGAGATGGAACTGGGAAAGCAATATTATGAGGGGGAAAAAAAGTGGTAGAGTGCTTGCCTAGCATGAAGTCCTGGGTTCAATTCTTCAGTGCCACATAAACAGAAAAAGCTGGAAGTGGTGCTATGGCTCAAGTGGTAGAGTGCTAGCCTTGAGCAAAAGAAGGTAGGGACAGTGTCCAGACCCTGAGCTTAGGCCCTTGAATGAGAGAGGGGAGAACAAGAGCTAAACTACTATTTAAGATGAAATTATTTCCTCTCACTGCCTTCCCAAAGAGGAAATACTCATTATGGAGTGGCATGGAGGTGTTTTACCAAGTGGAAATATCTACCATCATTGTAATTAAATTCTGTGGGCGTACTCCCCCAATTTTGATCTGAGATGAGGGCTAAAATCCAGCTAAAAACTTGGAGAAGACAGATACTACCTATTTCTAGCTGGGGGAGGGAAGGCTAGAAAGAACCATAAGAACTAGAATGTAGTGTCAAACAGGCATAGCTGTTGAAATCTTTATTATAAGAGGTAAATCTAGCAGAGATATCTTAGAGGGAGGGTTCAGATAACACAAATAAGCACCTCCAAAGTTAATGTCCCACTTTCTGAGAACTGCAAACTAAGCCAGCAAATGCTGCTGTCACTTCACCATAGGCACATTAGAAAAACAGGGAGTTAAGGGAGGTGCCAATGGCTAGTCACTTACTGGATTATAGCTGTAATGCTTCAGACCTGATTAAGCACCTAATTCCAGTTTAGTCACATAACTGTCCTGTTTGCATGCATGATTTGAGGGGAAGACTAACGTTATTTTAAGTCATCAATAAGTAGAGAAAACAAAAGTCATTCAGACCTTAAGAACACAGATCTTTGGGTGTAGACTAGTAAAAAGAGAATATATATATATATATATATATATCTAATGTAATGAATTTTAAAAGGGACCCAAAACAAAAAGCCCAATCAAATACAAACAAGTAATTTAGAAGACACGATTGCTTCTGAAGTATATGTACGTGTCACAGAGATGGTGGTATATATTAATGTATTAAAGTGTTCCCCCATCAAGCTTCATGACACAGCCTTCAAAAAAAGCCCAATTATTACTAGAAAAGTAAAACTTAGTTGTAAAGCCCCCAGAACTAGAAATGCCTAATAGAAACACTCACAAGTCTATAAACACAAAGGTTTCTGTTGTTGTTAGAAATGGTTTATCTGACAAATCCATTAGAACACAGTAATTCATTATAGAGTTCAAAACTCTCAATTCAACCATCATGTTTAGATAATAACCTAAGTGCAACTATGTTCAAGTCTTGTCTTACCCATCTTTAACATGGCGCAACAATTAATTTCTATGCCATTCAGTATTTTTGTTTTTAAAAATCAGAGTTTTTATGTTTCCTAAATTGTTTTAAAAGTCAGAAGAAAAATATTCTCTTTTTTTGTAGTTTTTTTGGCTTTTTTTTTTGCCAGTCCTGGGCTTGAGCTCAGGGCCTGAGCACTGTCCTTGGACTTTCTCAAGGCTAGAGCTCTACCACTTGAGCCTCAGCACCACTTCCGGCTTTTTTCTATGTATGTGGTACCGAGGAATCGAACCTGGGTCTTCATGCATGCTAGGCAAGCACTTTAACCACTAGGCCAAACTCCCAGCCCGAAAAATATTCTTTTAAAGAACCTTTTGTCCTAGAACACCTACAAAGGAAGCCACATGTAAACCCATGTTGTCCCTTGAAACACAAAAAAGAAAACTATAAATGTGGGATACTGAGGAAGCAACTCTACACTAAATCCAAGTAAAATACAGATATTAGTCTTCACTAAATGTCAACTTATTGGCTTGCTGGGACCCCTAAACTCTGTTCCCAAGTAGCTCCTGGTGTAAGATATGGAGGATCAAACCTACAGAGCTATCTCCTGCTTACCTACGGCACATAAAAAGTGCTATCCATGGCACACAGGCACCCTAAAGTACCTTTTATACTCTTTAGTCTGTCTCCTGCTTCAAGAAATATGATCAATGGGTAGAGTTCAGACCAACTAAAACAAAAAGTAAATCAATCATTAAACACTTCATATACAGAAGCAGTATGTCACGTACTTCCCATCCTGTGAGTAGAGAACAGACCCAGGAAGAGTCCTGTATTAGAGCTGGCAGAGTGGGCTAGAATGCTCAGTGGTGTTCTAGGTTAGCAGCAGGAAGCAAAGAGATGAATGTCACACCATGTTTCTATGAAGAAAAGAGTGGGGGTATAAGACAAAAGAATATTATATCTATAAACAGAGCATAGTTCATGGGATCTGAACAAACATTGATAATAAAAAGAATTTCCCCTCAGTTTTAATAAAGGAAAACTCTCAATCCTTTGCATTGAGCTTCACATTAACTGGAACTTTATTTCTTTAAAATCTTAACATTGTCAGTTTGAGAAGAAATCCACAGTAATATGTAGATTCATCATGCCATTTAAATTCTAAGTTGTTTTTCTTTTTGATTCTTGGTAAAATTTTATCCAAAAAACAGGATACATATATATTTTAAAAATATGAACCATTAAAATGAATGAAATATGAAAGCAAGTGATTTCATTTTTGGCAGCCCCTGTTTTCATTTTAAGTTCCTGAAAGACTACTGTAGCAGGATAAAAGGATCATTGACTCCAAGACTTTTTGAGATAACAAGTGATGAAATAAAAAAAGAAAACCCACACTCACAAACAAGGCCAGATAGCCCATTCCCTCCCATGACCAAGGTAAAAAACATGAAGAATTTTAGTAACGATTCAGAATTCATCTTTTATCTCCTACCTGCTTCATCAGTGGAAATTTAGAATCATGATTTTTTTTTAAAGATTCATACACATATGTATATAGATTTATAAACTCATTATATGACTGATTTTTTTAAAGTTCAAGCAGAGAGAGAAGCGATCATTTTTAACTAAAACCTTCTACGACTTTGATGATAGTCCAACTTGTTACCTTTTTTTTAGCCAAAAGCAAAGTTCCGTAGTGTTCATCTAAAATCTTATTGCTTTACAACTGCAGTATACCTTCCATTTAAAAAAAAAAAAAGATGAAGCAGTCAACCCAGTGATTAATTTGACATGGCTTTCATTGGAGAAATAGAGGAGGTGATGGCAAAGAGAAGACCAATAAAAGAAAAAGGTACTTAAAACACTTCATATACAATGGTGAGAGGGGATATTCAACACATGGGAAAAAGCACTGTTAAAGTCAGGCCATAGCCAAAACCACGAACAATATTCAATCTTAAGTAGGTTCTCCTTTTTACCCTCTTTTTTCTTTTTTTAATAAAATCTCTCCCCACATTTAACCATTTTTAATCCTCCCAGGTTGGGCTCCATCTTCAGACCCTTCCTCTCCTGATTTCTCGGGAGCAGGGCTCACAGAGGTCTTCTTTTCTTCAGGGCTTTTCTGCTCCCCCTCATTCTCTTTGGGAGAAGGAGTCTTATCCTTTGATGCCTTGGAGGCTGTGGGCCACCCACTTTTCCTTTGCCTTTCACTGGACTAGGTGTCACTGTAGCCTTTAGCCTGGGTGTGGGCATTTTCTTTTCTTTTCTCTCAGGTTTGGACTTCTTTTTGTTTTTCTTTTTTGAGCTGCCATGGTCACTATCATCATCATCATCGTCCATTAGAAAATCTTCATCACTGCCGGGATCTTTCTCCTGGACTGGTGCCTCCTCTGCCTCCTCTGGCCCCTGCTCACTGTCAGCATCTTCCATGAGCATCTCTGTCTGTGTAGAAGCTGCTTCAGATGCTGCCTGTCGTTGCTGGTGCACATTTTTATGATCTTCTTTTTTCATCTTCACTGGCCCCTGCTGAATGAGAGTCATCCTTCTTGGTCTTCACATCTTTTCCCTCGGAGTCCTCACTACCTTCCTGTGAATTCTTTCCAGATCGTCTCTTATTTTTAGCCTCTCCAGGAGATGATCGAATTTTCTTAGCAGGAGGGCCGGAATCTCTTCCATAATCTTCATCTGCATCATCAGATTCCTGAAACCGTGAATAACCAACGACCTTCCTGTTTCTGACAGGCCGAGACATGTTCGCTGTCCACACAGGACCGAGTCAGAAGCCAAGGACCACGACCCCGCACACCCGGCGCCCCCCCACAACTTCGGCCAAGGAGGCCTCGGCCCATGAGTCCCGAGCTGCTGTTGCCTCAAACTCCGCTGCTCCTTGTTCGGGGTCTCTGGATCAGACAAGCCCCCCGTTCCCCCGTCTCTTCACATAAAATTTTTTTTTAAAAAAAGATAAAATAGGAGAAAATAAAGTAAAATGTCAAATGATTGTGTGAGGAAATAAGCAAATGATTGGGTATTGTATTATTTACAGATATTGGTGTCTCATGGCTGTAACCTTCTTTGGCTTTTGTCTGTCTTGGGGCTTGAAGCCTGGGCCTGGGCATTATCCTTGAGCTTTCTCAAGGCTTGCACTGTACCATGTGTGCCCTTACACTATTTCTGGGTTTTTTCTCTGTATGTGGTACCAAGGAATGGAAACCAGGGCTTTGTGCATGCTAGGAAAAACTCTAACACTAATCACACTCATGGCTCATGGCTGTAATCTTGTGTATATGCATGCACATGTGAACCAGTGTTGAATCCTGAAGTTCTTTGGAGAGCTCCTTTTGGCATTTTCTAGGTTGAATGGGAATCTAGGACATTTTATGATGCAGACTTTGAGTGTTGTCAGGATTAGCTCAGCATGATGCAGTGTTGCATAGGAATTAAGACATCAACTGGAAAGGAACTCATTAGGCAAAGCTTACTTCTGCAGAAGGCTGTGCCCTTAGTGAAAGATCTGTTAAAGAAGCAAAGAGCAGGCAGGCTGCTCCCTTTTCATCCCTAACTCAACAAGTCACAGCAATCCTCTCCCATTGGCTGAATTCAGGTCCCTCTGCTCCCAGAGGCTGAACTTAGGTTCATGACCTGCAAACCCATGTGGCTTAATTAACAGTGTGTAACTCAGATTCAAAGAGTTTCTAATAGGGAGCCTTAAAGTGCTCAAGAAAAGGATGTATGCATCATATGTAACTGTCAACAGGAAAGCCACCTGATTAAAGCAGAAGCTTTTCAGAAAAACGATTTTCACAAGATTAATATGAAGCAGAATGAGAAAGCAGGGAATTAGGGGAGGAAGCACCATGATGTTGTGGACTGTGCATGTGTTCCCCACTTTTTGGGTGGGGGTCATGGGGATTGAATTTGGCCTGGGCACTGTCCCTGAGCTCTTCAGCTCAAGGTTACAGCCTACCCTTGAGTCAAGCCCTACTTCCCTTTCTCTAGAGGTTAGTTGGAGATAAAAGTCTCAGGTCCTTTTTTGCCTGGGCTAGCATTGAACCTTCATCCTCAGATCTCAGCCTCCTGAGTATCTAGGATTGCAAGTGTGAGCCACCACACCCATCTGTGTTCCCCATGTTTTATCTTTTTACCTTAGTTCTTTCTCCACCTTAGTGATCAGAGGAAGAAACACTTGGAAATATTACAGGAAAGGACTGATAAGGGGGTTGTTGCCCCTGGAGATAGCAGTGTCGAACCATTATTGTCATTCTTATGAGATTTTCATGATCCTTGTGCTTGTGCAATGGGCTTTTAATTGAAGACTTTTCAAGAAATTGTATTTATTTGGTACAGAGGAACTGAAGCCATGGTTTCATGCTACCCAAGCAGTCCACCACTAAGCCACATTAGTAGCCCTGATTATTGTCATTTTTACGAACATGGGGTAAGTGAACACCAGAGGCTCCTGTTTTTATCTTAGATGCACAGTAGGCTGAGCAATGTGATTTGAAGCCAGCCTAGGTAAACAAATTCTCAAGAACTTTAAGTAACCACCGAAAAGGGAATGGAGATGCAACACTGACCTTGGATGCAAAATCCCAAAGACAGTGTGAGGTCAAGCCCCAGAAACTGTAACAATAAATAAATAAATAAATAAATATATAAATAAGCAAGCAAGTCCTATGGCCTGGAGGAGGAACAGAGTGGTGAAGGCCACGAAGGAGTCAGCAAGAAGCAGCACACCTCTGCAGAGATGATGCAGAGAGTGCTTTGGGATGAGAGCCCTGCTGCTCTGCTCACCCAGGAGCCAAGGGACTGGGGCCCTGAGATTCCTTTCCCATCTGCAGCCTCAAGGCTCTGAGAGGCCGCTCCAGCCATGGTTCCACAGGAAGAGGCTGCAGAGTGAGGCCTGGTGGTGAGAATGACCTCGTGGGGGAGGCTGGCCCTCTCCTTCCTTTCCTGTCAGCAGTGTTGTCTCCTGAGCTGGCAGGATGGACCGGATCTGCACACACACACAGTGCAGGTCACCTCCACAGGTCATAGAATTTCAGATTTTCTAAAGGCTTCCTTTAGGAAGCTAAAAAAAACTAGAAGAAGGAATTGAAATACTATATTTTATTCTACAAAAAATGCAACACGTATCTTTTCTACATGTTTTGATATAAAATTATACATGAATTTTTTTTATTCTGCCTATATTTGTATAAGGCATTTTCGTTCTCCTATTACATTAACTAATTTTGGATGTACAATTTTCAATGACTGCAAATTTTCATTCCTGCTTTTTTCAAAATGTTCATCATATATAACAATTTCATTTTGATTATACTTGTATTCTGGTCTCTAATGGGAATTTGCCTGTTACACCATTTATAATATAAAAATGTTAGCGTTCAGTACTACCACACAGAGTGTACTGCCTTGTGAGCAATGCAGACTTCTAAATATATAAATATATAATAAAATAATGGTTATATACAATACAATAATAAAAATTTACAGTAATACAGGGATCATCTAATATAGTAATTTAAGGAATATCAACCTCTTGCACACTCCCCAAGTTGCGTGGTGAGGAAACATCTTTTCTCAAAGTCCTTACCACCCCCAGTCCTTCCCCTCAGCACTTCATTGGAATCTTCGTTCTTGGTTCAGGTTTGATTCCACTGGTTAGATTACATAATTGAATGCACAAACTCTATAAATCACAAAGCACAAATCTGGCAACTGTAAAGTAACAGTGCATTATGAGAGAGGAATGTAAAGGTATTCCATTGCCCCAGTTGGTCTCTGAGGAAGTTTGTTTTTGAGGACTCCACCCTGGAGTTGGTCCTTCCCTGGGCACCCAGGCTCTGCTGATGGCCTAGAGTTGGTCCAGTTGCCCAGGGTCTGGGCCATGTGAGCTGCAGTTCGCTCTTCCATGAGGAGGCCTGAGAGGGCGGGGTGCAGTGGACCTGCCCATGTGCCTGTGCCAGGCAAGAACCCAGGGCACTGCTTGTGCCACGCTGTCCGGCCTTGTTGGAGACCGCAGCGCAAGGATTTGGGGTGTCGGGAACTGGGGTGACAGGGGAGGTGTGGGGCCAAGCCCTGCCCCGCTCCCGGTGGCCCTCAGACCTCAGGGAAGCACCATGACCTCCACCAGCTCATCGTCGGCCAGGCTGGGGAGGGCAAACTTGTCATCCATTACTGCTTGTGCCACGGCCTTCAGGAGCCGGGGCAGCTGCAGGATGTGGCCAGTGAGGCTCCCAAGGCTCCAGGCCCGGCGAGGTCCGGGAAGGGGCTGTGGGCGGCCAGCGTGGCTAGGCTCCCGCTGCTCACTGCGGTGCTGCTCCGGGATGGGGATGATCACGGGGCGCGCGCCATCGGGGCTGGGCAGGGCAGCAGGGGTCTGGGCGGCTGCCAGCTCCTTGGCCTGGCATTGTGGGCGCTGTGGGTGCTGTGGGCCCAGGGCCGCCTGAGGCGCCTGCAGCTCCTCCTTTTCCTCCTCCTGATCCTCATTCTCCTTCTGATCCTCCTCTTTGGCCTCCTCCTCCTGTTCCTCCTCCTTGCCCTTCTCCTCCTCCTCCTCCTCTTCTTCCTTCTTGACCTCCTCCTCCTCCTGGCTCTGGCCCTGAGCAGACAGGCTGTCCTGCATCTTTTGGACTCTCATCTGCAAGGCCTCGCTCCCTCTGTGGAGATGGCGCAGGGTGTCCCCCAGCTGACCGGCTCGGAGCCTCGCCGTGCGCACCAGGCTGGAGAGATCCTGCAGCTGTGCGTGGACGGAGGCGGCGGCCTGCAGTACTCGGGCCAGGGTGGTGCCCACATCGTCTTCCTCGGGGGGCCCTGGCAGAGTCTGCTCAGGGTCCTGGCACCCTTTGGGAGACGCCTTGCAGGCCTCGCACTGCCCTAGGGTGGTCTTGGGGCTCCCGCAGGTTCGGCAGGTCTTCATGGGGTCGCTGCTGGGGCAGGCACACCGGGCAGCGCCTCTCAGGATTCCTGCAGCTGTCTGGGCTCTGGACACTGGTCAGGGATTGGTGTTTAGACAGCAAGGGCTGGGAAGGGGAAGGTGTGGGGCCGCCCTCGGGACTGCCCCCAAGACTCAGTGATCGCTGTTCCCACAAGCGCTGGAGCTGTGTCCACCTGGTCAACTGCTGGCCAACTGAGAGCCCGAAGAATGGAATCCAAGAGACACTAGGCAACCAGACTTGTTTGTGGGCGTGGCCTGGATGACCCCTGGCCATTGGTCGGTTGGAAGTATGCAAATGAGGGGGCGTGATCAGCCTGAACCCTCCCACCCCCGAGCCAGGAGAGATGGGTGACATCACAATGGAGTCACATGCCAGCTGTTCTGGCCTCACCTGACCCAACCTTGGCTGATTTAGAGGCCACAGCACAATCAAATCTCAGGAAGGACATGCACAGATGCACAGGACACCACTCAGTGCCTCCATTACCTACCGAGTAGCTCCTGGCTCAAGGAACATGAGCGTCTCAGGCCGCCCTAGATGTTTCTATGTAGAGCATTCTCACATCCCTAGACACACCCTAGGCCAAGACATGATTGAAGGATGTGGCCAGTAGTTCACCCTATTCTGAAGATGTCTGCCATGTAATCAGTGTCCTTTCTCTACCCTTCTCCTGTCCCATATTTGTCATAAGGAAGGGGGTCGATCTTAGAGTTGGAGTGTGGGGATTGTGTGGCCAGGCTATCCCCACCATTTTCTGTATCTGCATCTTCATGGGCAGTCCAGGAAGTTAAGCTAGGAATGCATGGACAGATAACCACCATCCATCCCCTACCTCCCTCTCCACAGCACTTCCCCCCCCACACACACAGAGTCACTGTGGACACCGCACCCCCTTGTCAGGCAGGTAGATTTGAGTGTGGGCCCCTCCTCCTTGTGAATGAAGAGTTTCTCCCTGGCTGTGCTTGGCTTTAGTCAGTGAGATCCATGGAAATTGAGCTGTGTTCATTGGTAGCCCTCCAAGGTAGAAGTGGCATAGGTGGGCTCCAGTCAAGTCTCATCTCTCCGGTGTCCTTGCTTGAGCCCTTCACCGTGAATGGTATCTCATGAATGTCCCAGAGAAGAGGCTGGCTTTGATCTGTAGTTGTCCCTTCCTGAGGCTTTTCAACTTCCAGTACATTGTGAGTTTAAAACACCTATCTCGACAAGATAAAATAATGGCATTTGCAGGGAAGTGGATAATCTAGAGTGAATCATGTTGAATGAGACAAGTCAAGACCAAAGGAACTAAAGTCACATGGTATCCTTAATATGTGGCTATTAAATCCAAACAGTACAAGAGCAATAACTTAATATTTGCATACTCAATGCTATAGACATGGTGCTGGAAATATAAACAACTACATATACATAAAAATTTATGACTCTACATTGTTTTATTACAGATTAATATGCATCTATGATATATAAACCCTTAACCTTGCCAGTGATTATATATAGAAATTCCCTTCTTGAATACTTGTTTGTTAAACATGTCATTTGAAATATGATATAAAAATCAATGTTAATAAATTCTAAAAAAAACCCCAAACAGAACAAAACATCTATTTCATGCCAGGTTGGCCCCATTACTCACTCCTGTAATCCCAGCCATTCAGGCAGTTGGGTCAATCCCCTTACAGTCCTGTCCTGGAAAAATCGTTTGAGAGACTCTGAAGAGATGGGGCTGGGCCCAGTGGAGACCACTCTCCATCCCAGCAGGAAATCTGAATTAGGAGAACCTATGTCTATGTGCAGGTCTGGGCAGAAAGAGAGACCCTATCTCAAACACAATCACTGGGAAACAGTCATCAGCAGAATACCTGTCTAGAAACGGAGGCTTTTTGATCAAATCTCACTGCTGCCAATACACACACGTATTTCTATAGCACCATGTCTGTATTCCTGTTCTAATGATGGGGTGTGTGTGTGTGTGTGTGTGTGTGTGTGTGTGCGTGTGTGTGTAAACATGTGTATGAGCATTTTGGGAATGTTGTCTCCTTGGGGTCTAATCTCACTGAGGGCAATAATTCTTAGTTCCATCCCTTTCCCCACCCAGCATTTACTGTCGTGGCCCCAGAAAGTGCTTTCATTATTTCTTGCTGTGGAAGAGGCCACTGCCAAGCTTGGTAGTCCAGGCAAGGAAGTGTGTGAGACTCAGATCATAGCTTTCAAAAGCTATTCATGGAGCTGTGGCTCAAGTGGTCTAATAGTAGCCTTGAGAGAAATAGCTCTAGGACAGTGCCCTGGCCCTCAGGACCAGTGGAAAGACAGAAGGGGGGAAGGATGGAAGAAAGATATAGAGGAAAAGAAAGAAAGAGAGAAAAAAAGAAAGAAAGAAAGAAAGAAAGAAAGAAAGAAAGAAAGAAAGAAAGAGAAAGGAGAAAGGCCCACCCAGATTCCAGGAGATGAAAATGGCCTCACCTCCAGGTGGGAAGGACGATGGTGGCCATGGAAGAGGAGTCCCACAGTGTCCTCAGGCAGTGATGTCACACCTCCTCCCAGGGTGAGGCCTGGTGGTGAGATGTCCTCCTAGGGACAGCCGGGCCTCTGCTTCCTTCCTGTGTCACCATGTCTTTTTATTTGAGTTGCTGGGTTAAACATAAGACTTCCAGAGTTTGGGAATGTGGTCTGCCAGCCTGATTTCATTCAGTACCCGCATGAACACTGTTTGCAATGCATTTTTAATTGACAGAAAGCTAGGTATCGTTTCAAATTCATTTTTAATTGTGTATTCATTTCACTTGAGATTCCTTTGCTATCATTCTGAGCCTCCTCTACACACCCAGATTTGAAGCATCAAATGTTCAAGTTCCTAAACTTGTGTAATGTAAATGATTATTTGGGGGTTTATTTTATAGAAGTTTGGAGAGCATTGTTTCTGCAATGTTAGGCAAATTAGTTAATATTTCTAGGCTTCGGTTAGGAAATGGTTAACTAGTTCATTAGTTAAATGTGCTGATTCTGGCACTTACACTCAGGACTTCATGCTCTTGCTTAGTTCTCTTGCTGAAGACTGACACTCTATCACTTGAGCAAAAGGTCTACCGCTGTTTTTTGCTGGTCCATTGGAGAGAAGAGTTTCTTGGATTTCTCTGCCCAGGATGGCTTTGAATTCATATCCTCCAATCTCACTCTCGTGAGTACCTAGGATTTTAGGTGAATCACCTGTGTGTGGCTCAGTGTTCTTTTTCGTAGGGCAGGAACCCAGTACCCTGTGGGCTCAGTATTTCAGCACAGGTGAACATCCACAGGAAATTCTCGTTCATCCCTGTGCTTTCCATGCACTCTGGAGATGCTGTGGTGTTTTGTTACCTGTTCCTCTGCCTGGAACTCATCTTCTTGTTCCTGCCTTTTCCCCATGTCCTTGTTTGTGGCTCAGTAGTTCATTTTTGCTTCCCATGATTTATATACAGGTTCATGAGATCCTGTCAAGGAGTTCTTCTTAATCTCGACCGAGACATTGTAATTCCCTGGGTTGATTTCACATCAGCACAGACAGCTCGGGGCTGGGCTGTGTAGTGAACCCATGGAGGAAAACAGCCAGTGGGATCCATTGTCAACACAGGGCATCTGCTTCTGAGCGGAAAATGCTCACACAGTGATTAAAGTTTATGAATTTGTGTTATAATCATAAAACCCTGCACTTGGAAGTTGTCTAGGTACACAGTGAACAATAGGACAGCAGAAGGGGGTCAGCTAGAAGAGGGAAGGGTGGATCATGGTTAAATGAGAGGTCCCAGGAACCACCTCCCCAAAGAGCCTTCTCTGCTACAGAGATCAAAGTGGGGTGGAGTCAAGGCCCCCCTCCACCCGTGCCCAACTGCAGTGCATCTAGGGGAGGGACTTTCAGAGTGGAAAGAAATGCATCTTATAACTTGTCTAGCTCTCTGCCCACCGGACACTGAACTTTTCTAGATCTCAGGACACCATTAGAGCCTTGCTTTCTCTGGCTTTTGTATGTGTCCAGCTTCCTTCTTTGCGTTTGTGCAGGTGCGTGCATTTCTGTCACTGCTGTCTGCATCTCCCCTCCTGGTCCTGCTTCCTCCATGTGCTTAATCTTCTTTTGTAGAGGCTCATGGACATACTTATACAAACAGACTGTGTAGGAGGGGTGTCAGGACACAGTCCCCAGTGTGACCCTTAGTTCCCACTCTCCTGGCCTCTATCCAGGAGAAGTCTGCTGTCAGTTCCTACAGTCTTTTTTTCCTTTCAAGAGGGTTGTTGGATGGATTTGTGCAGTATGCAACCTCTGGGCATCATTCTTCCAAGAGTCACAATAATTCTTCTACATCCCCTTGTTGGGTCCACTCTGGAGAAATGGCCTTTTTCCCTTGGTTCTTTCCCTGGGCACCTTAGAAGTCCCTGTCCAGTGACTGTAACGCAGACAACTGCCATGCCTGGGGAGCAGTCGGAGGTCTCCCGGGCTTTGAAGTCAATTCTCCACCCACTGCTGTGGCCACCCCTTCCCTTCCCTCTCCTATATAATCTTTCTTCTCCCAGTAGAAGCTATCTTGCCCCCATCAACCATCTTGTGCAGGCCACAGCTTCTCCCCCATGCTGGCTGTGCACTTGCTTCCCTGTTTCCTGTCTACATCTGGTGAGTGACTTCTACCTACCTACCTACCTACCTCTGCCTATCATCTTTACTCTCCCTCCAATCTGTTCTGGCAGCACTGGATCCCTCCTCTCCCACTCTGACTCTACTTCCTCACTGACTCAGCCCCTTTATCCTCACTGGCCCTGCCCCCATGCCCTCACTGACTCCACCCCCTCCACATCCTCACCAGACACCCTCTTGTGTTTCTTATTCCAGTGGGCTCCCATCAGTCTCTCCCTTGGCTGGGACACCCCCTTGGGATGTCTTTTACTGTCTTGATATTCTTTTACTCCAAGACTCCATAAAGCCAATATGCCGTATCTTTTATTGCAATGGAGTCTGGCTACAGTGTAGGCAAGACAGTTGGTCTCAATGGCCCCAAAATGAGACTTTCAATTATAGTGTTCTCAGGAACTTGGACAATTTTTGCTGACAGTGTTAAGTGGCCAGAGATTCTGTATGTTCAGGCTTTCTTTGCTTTTCTCTGCCAATCCTGCCCAACTTCTCCTATCCTCCTGGCATCAGGGCATCCCATCCCTACCAAATCTCCTAAGGGCCTGGAACCTCTTCCTCAACCTGAAGTGCCTGATCCCCTATTTGACATAGAGGACTCTGCTAAACCTTCTGTGCCTTTTCCTCCCCCTTCATCTCCTTTTGACTCACTTCCAGAAGCCTGTACTGGTGGCTCTCAGCCTCCACCAGCCTCCTTCTTTCCTCTGCAAGAGGTAGGGTGCAGAGGGAGTTATTCATGTATATGCCCTGTTTTCAATAACCAATCCCTCCCAGATAGAGAAGCAACTGGGATCATATTCCCAAGACCCTAATAATTATACCAAGCCTATGACCTCACTCGGTATGACTTATATGAAATCTTGCCCTCTATCCGTACCTCTGAGAAGAAGGAAAGGGTTTGGTTTGTAGCTCAGGAACATGTTAATGAAACCCACTGTCTTTTTGTTTTAAACTCCTGTCCTATCTCACCTTCCAAAAATGACTCCGGTCCCTTCATTTTAAGGGGGTTATGGGCGAAGATCCATTTTCTGTAACTTCTTCAAGCTGACTCAGGGACGTCGTCTCTATATTTTGCCAGGGACTTTAAAAAGCTTTAGCCTGTTTTCAACTATGGGCGGTGGCTCCCTATTTTGCAATTCTGCACCTGAACACAGGCTTTCTAAATCACTACCACTTAATTCTTTCTCTTTCTCAAGTATTTTTCCAAGCGTCTCTGCGCTTTTTTCCACCTGTTCTTAAACTGTTTACTCCCGTATAAGTTGCCCAATTGCCTTCGTTTTTTAAATATGAATTTATCTATTATTTAGCATCCTACTCGTGCAAAATTAATATCAGTCGTTCTGGTCTGAACCCATTTCGGTTCTATTCTAAAATTCCTCATTCTGGTTCTTTTTCCAAACCCCTTATTGCCTCGCCCTTATCCTGCTCTGGCCAGAGACTCCCGCAAGGTTCCTCAGTGACTCCCTACCGTGCAGAAGTGACCTGCGCTTCGGAGGTGATCTGGGAATGATTATTGCCTCGCCCTCCGTGAGGTTCCTCAGTTTCCCCACCGTGCCAAAGTGACCTGCGCTTCGGAGGCAGACTGGGAATGATTACTAAAATCTTTAGCTGTTAAAACACCAAGCTGCTTCTGCTGTGTTTGCCTCTCCGCTTTGACACAGCTGCAGCTCCTTTGCCTTTTTTATGGGTTTTTCTTTTTATCTTTCTCCCTGTCTTTTTCTTTTTCCCTGTGAGCAATTTCAGCCTGTATTTTCCCTTCAGGTTTCCCTGGCCTTTCAGTCCCTCCTTTTTCTTTTTTCTCTGATTTTTCAGTCTTTCCTCCATGTATCTCTCACTTGGCTCAACTCGCCGTCGTGCCCCTTTCATGCCCCATTTCATGCCTCACGTTGGGCACCAGTATGTTGGGGTCCTTCATCCCTGGTCCCTCTCAACTAGTAGGAGGGATGGGGAAAAATACACCCCGACCAGGACGAGCCGGGAGAGGAGAGGGCCTACTGTCCTCCCGCACTCAGCCTTCCTTCCCCGGAGCAACAGAGACGCCACACAGCTTCATCAAGGCAGGAAAATCTCTCTCTCCAATAAACCCCCCTCCTGAGGAAGTCCCTCCAGCTAATATACCCTCACTCTAGGTCCCAGCAGAGAGGGATAAACAATAACACATTTGTAACCAATGGTAAGCAAGTCTTGTGCCTTGCCTTGTCTCAGCAGAAAGTTATTAGACATGGCGTTACTCGGCCCCCAACAACAAGATGGGCTAGCCCCCCCCCACACACACACACATAGGGAGGAGCCCAACTTATCTGAAATACTTGGCTTGGCAATGGAAGACTGCCAGTTTCCAGGGCTACTAGAATCCACAAACACCATATTGGAGGAGCCCAGGATATGTCTTCAGGTTGCAGGCAACCTGTGTCCTTTCATCTGGATCTGGGAGCCAGTTATTCGGTGTTACCTCCTATATCTCTTGCTCTGAAAGTACCAGATTGGTTCCACATAGAGCAGATAACTTGCCCTTTTCACATTCATTTCTAGTCCTACTCTGTTGTCCCATACCCCTTCTAGGGAGGGACTTACTCTCTAAATTCTGAGTCTCCCTCTCATTCCATGTTCCAAGACTGCCAATAGCTATTTTACGTATACCCTTAACATGAATCTCCACTCATGCCCGCCTCCCCCCAGCAAGATGCAGAACCCTTTCCCGTTTCATCCAGATCTTGTTAATCCTCTCATCTTGGATATTTCCACGTTTCCACACTAGGATTACTTGACACCATACTCTCTCCTCATTAAACTTAAGAATCTACCCATTTCCCTTCAAAGTAGGCAAGATTTAAACCCTATCATCCACTACCTTCTTTTTTTCTGATGAAAATTAGCTTTAATTTTTTTTCAAATTGAACTCAGAGCTTCACATTCTCACTTGGGTTTCTTGCTCATGGTTGGTGCTCTTTCACTTACGAAAAGCATTTATTTTAGAATTTTACTGGTTAGTTGGTGATGGATAATTGTAAATCTGTAGATTTTTCTCCCTGGGCTGGCTTTTAAACACAGTCCTTCACGTCTCAGCCTATGAGAAGCTAGGATTGCAGGATTGAGTCACGAGTACTTAGTATGCCTGTCATTGCTTGGCGACTGTGTCAATTTTCCTCTGGCATATCATTTTCCCTCAATACAGGTATACATTTGGACACTGCTATATATCGATGCATTTCCTAGAAAGATAAGGGAAATAGTGACCTTCCTTTACTCAACCCAAGACAAAGATGAGGGAGATACCACAGCCTTCTAAAACACTGTGGCATGAAAGTGACAGGTGTCAGTGGTACACAATCACCTGGCACCACATAGTGAGATTAAACAGGGACATAAGCCTAGTCCGTTTTCTTTTCTTTTATCTTCTCTCCTTTTCTTTTCTCTTTGCTTCAACTCCCCCCCCCCTTTCTGTGCATGTTGGGAGGCCTGAACTCAAAGCCTGGGAGTTGTTCCTGAGACTTTTTTGCTCTACTACTCTCTAAGCCAGAGCTCTCCTTTGGCTTCTTGCTAGCTAATTGGACATAAGCGCCTTCCCTCTTCCAGGTTCCCCAGGCTATCTTTGACCTGTGATCCTCAGATCACAGCCTCCTGAGTAGCTAGGATTCCAGGTGTGAGCCATCTGTGTCTGGCCTTAATCCTTTTCTGGTATTTATTTTTAAAAAACATTTTATTAACACTGATTTTACATCATATTTCACATGTCATGTTTGACAAGTATTCAAGAAGGGAATCTAAATATGCAACCACTGGCAAATAGATTTTAGAACATAATCAAAATTAAGCTGAGGGTTTGTATGTCATAGATACATATCAATCTATATAACATGTCTATAGCGTAAATATCCCATCATAGATTTTTATGTCTATGTGGTTATATGTATATCTCCAAGACCATGTCCATAACCTTGGGTACCCAAATATTGAGTCATTGTTCTTATACTGTTTGGATCTAATATCCACATATCAAGGAGGCCTTTTGTTCCTTTGGTCTTGACTTATCTCACTCAACATGATTCACTCTATTTTCATCCACTTCCCAGCAAATGCCATTATTTTATCGTGTCTGGTGGCTATGTAGAATTGCAATGTGATATATACATTTTTTTCATATCCATTCATCTGTAGTTGGGTATCTGGGTTATTTCCATCCTTGGCTATTGTAAATAGTACAGAGATGAACATGGATGAGCAGTGTCCTTATCATATCTTGGGTTATGATGTTCAGGATAGTTGCCCAGGAGTGATATGGCAGGATCGTAGGAAAGGTCTATTTTCAGTTTTTTAAGAAAACTCCAAACTTCCTTCCAGAGTGGTTGTACTAGTTTACAACCCCACCAGCAATGTAGTAAGGTTCCTCTTTCTCTACATCCCTGCCAGCATTGGTTGTTTTCTGAGTTCAGAATGTTGGCTATTCTAATTGGGGTAAGGTGGTATCTCAGGGTTGTTTTTTTTGCATTTCCTTTATGACCATGGATAATAAGAATTTTCTCATATGTTTTTTTTGGCCATTTTAACCTCTTTTGATAGGTCTCTCTTTAGTTCCTTTGCCCATTTAGCGATTGATTTGTTGGGCTTGGGGTTGATTAGTTTCTTGAGTTCCCTGTAGATACTGAATATTAAGCATTTGTCTGATGTATTGTTGGTGAATATCTTTTCCCAGTTGGTTGGCTGTCTTTCTCCTTTAGTAGCTATGTCTTTATCTGTGCAGAAGTTTTGTTTTGCCAGTCCTGGGGCCTGAAATCAGGGCCTGAACACTGTCCTTGGGCTTTGCTCAAGGTTAGTGCTCTACCACTTGAGCCACAGCACCCTTTCCAGCTTTTTTCTATGTACATGGTACTGAGGAATCGAACTGGGTATTTGTGCATGTGAGGCAAGCACTCTACCACTAAGCCAAACTCCCGACCCCCTGTGCAGAAACTTTATTTTTAGGTAGTCCCACTTGTTGAGTCTCTCTCCAATCTGTTGTGACCCTAGGATTCTGTTCAGGAAGTTTTTACCTGTGCCTATGAGTTCCAGTGACTCTCCTACTCTATCATGGAGCTGTTTCAGTGTTTCAGGTCTGATATTGAGGTTTTTGATCCATTTTGAGTTAATGCTTGTGCATGGTGATAGGCTCGGATCAATTTTTAGTTTTCTGCATGTGGCTGCCCGGTGTTGCCAGCACCAATAATTGAATAGGCTTTGGTTATTCCACTGTACATACCTGGCTCCTCTGTCAAATAAAGTTGACTATAGATATGTGGTTTTATTTCTGAATCTTCATTTCTGTTCCATTGATCTTCTGGTCTGTTTTTGTGCCATTACCATGCTGTTTTATGGTTCTATAGTAGAGTTTGAAGTCTGGAATTGTAATGCCACCTACATTGCTCATTTTGCCTAGAATTGTTTTGTCTATTCCAGGTCTTTTGTTGTTTCATATGAACCTTTGGATTACACCTTCTATTTCTGTAAAGAATGTCTTTGGAATTTTGATGGGGATTGCATTGTAATTGTTTATCAATTTTGGCAGTATGTCCATTTTCACTATGATGGTTCTCCTTATCCATGAACATGGGATGTCTTTCCATTTCCTGGTATCCTCTGATTTCTTTCTTTAGGTATTTATAGTTTTCATTAAATAATTCCTTTACATCTTTGATTAATTCCTAAATATTTTCTTGTTTTGGGGCTTTTGCAAATGGGATCATTTTCTTTATTTTTCCTTCTGTTTGAATATTGTTGGCATACAAAAAAGCTACTGACTTTTGAAGGCTGATTTTATATTCTGTCACTTTTTAAAAGTGGTTTATTAGTTCTAGGAGTTTTGGAGTGGAGTTTATTGGGTTGTTCAGTTATAGGATTATGACATCTGCGAATAGGGATAGTTTAATTTCTTCTTTCACTATGTGATTCTGTTTGATGTCCCTCTCTTGTCTTATTGCTCTGGCTAAGGGTTCCAGTATTATACTGAAGAGAAGTGAAGAGAGTAGGCACCACAGTCTACTTCCTGATTTTAAGGTAAATGTTTCTAGCCTTTTTCCATTTAGTATAACACTGGCTGTCAGTTTGTCATATATGGCTTTAATTATCTTAAAGAATGTACCTCCTGTTCCTATTTTTCTACTGCTTTCAACATGAATGGACACTATTTTGTCAAATGCCCCCTCAGCATCCAGAGAAATTATCATATGATTCTTAACCTTAGCTCTGTTGATGTGATGTATTTACATTAATTTATTTGTGAATGTTAAACCAGCCTTGCATCTGTGGGATGAAGCCTACTAATCATAGTGTATAATTTTTAAAATTTGTTTCTGGATTCTGTTGGCTAGTATTTTATTGAGGAGCTTTGTGTCTGTGTTGATTAGAGAGATGGGTCTTTGGTTCTCTTTTTTTGTTGGGTCTTTCCCTGGTTTGGGGATGAGTGTGACATTAGCTTCATAAAATTAGTTTGCTATGGCTCCTTCTGTTTCTGTCTCAGAAAAGTCTAAAGAGTATAGGTATTAATTCATCTTTAAAAGTCTTGTAGAATTCCATAGTGAAACTGTCTGGACCTGGGCTCTTTTTTTTAAGGTGTGCATTCAAATTTTTTTTACTTTTTTATTAAAGAATTTATTAACATTGATTTTTACCTCATATTTCAAATGATATGTTTAACAAACAAGTGTTTAAGAAGGAATCTCTATATAGAATCACTGGCACTTAGTTTTTAGAACTTAATCAAATTTAGGCTAAGGGTTTGTATGTCATAGATACATATTAATTTATGAAATAAAAATATTATGTCTATAGAGTCATAGGTTTTTATGTCTATATAGTTATGTTCATATTTCCATAACCATGTCCATAGCATTGGGTATGCAAATATTGAGTCCTCGCTCTTGTACTCTTTGGATTTAATAGCCACATATTAAGGATACCATGTGCTTTTTGTTCCTTTGGTCTTGTCTCACTCAACATGATTCACTCTAGATTCATCCACTTCCCTGTGAATGCCATTATTTTATCGTGTCTGTTGGCTATGTAGAATTCCATTGTGTATATATACCACATTTTTCTGTATCCATTCATCTGCAGTAGGGCATCTGGATTGTTTCCATCACCTGGCTATTGTGAATAGTGCAGAGATGATGATAGCTGAGCAGTGTCCTTATAATATCTTGGGTCATGATGTTCAGGATAGATACCCAGAAGTGGTATGGCGGGATCGTAGGGAAGGTCTATTTTCAGTTCTTTAAGAAACCTCCACACTGCTTTCCAGAGTGGCTGAACTAGTCTACATTCCCACCAGCAGTGCAGTAGGGTTCCTTTTTCTCCACAACCCTGTCAGCAACTGTCATTGTCTGAGTTCAAAATCTTGGCCATTCTTGTTGGGGTAAGGTGGTATCTTAGGGTTGTTTTTATTTGCATTTCCTTTATGACCATAGATGATGAACATTTTCTCATATGCTTTTCTGCCATTTTAATCTCTTCTTCTGATAAGTCTCTCTTTAGTTCCCATGCCCATTAAGTGAATGGTTTGTTGGATTTGTGGGGGATTCGTTTCTTGAGTTCCCTGTAGATACTGGATATTAAGCATTTGTCTGATGCATTATTGGTAAATATCTTTTCCCAGTTGGTTGGTTATCTCTCTACTTTTGTGACTATGCTTTTATCTGTACAGGAATTTTTTATTTTTAGGTCATCCCATTTATCGAGTTTCTCTCCAATCTGTTGAGACCCTGGGATTCTGTTCAGGAATCTTTTGCCTGTGCCTATGAATTCCAGTGTCTCTCCTAGTTTATCATGTAGCAGTTTCACGGTTTCCAGTCTGACAGTGAGGTCTTTGATCCACTTTGAGTTAATGCTTGTGCATGGCGAAAGGCTAGGGTCAATTTTTAGTTTTCTGCATGTGGCTGTCCAGTTTTGCCAGCACCAATAATTGAATTGGACCTGGGCTCTTTTTGGTTGGCACTTCACTGATGGCTTCCGCTATCTCATTGTATGAAATTGGTTTGTTCAGTTGGCTTATCAGTTGGGTAGCCTATGTTTATTTCAAAAATCATCCATTCCTATTAAATTTTCCTATTTCTTTAAATATAGGCCCTGGAAGTAGTTATTCATAATGGACTGATTTTTTTGAATGTCAGTTATGATTGTTCCCATAGGATCTTTAATCTTGTTTATTTGAGGCACACCTGTCCTTTTTTTGATTAATCTTGCCAGGGGTCTGTCAATTTTGTTGATTCTTTCAAAGAACCAATTTTTGGTTTATTAATTGTATATATAGTAGATCTTATTTCAATCTATATTTCCAATTTTATTTTTGTTATTTTTGTCCTTGTTATTGGAGTTAAGTTTTTCTTGCTCCTCTAGTTGCTTCAATTGCTTGTTTAGGTTGTTTACCAGCTTCTTCTGTCTTTTTAACATGTGCTCCTAGTTTGATAAATTTTCCCCTTAAGACTGCTTTTGCTTTGTCCCATAAGTTCTTTTGTGATGTACCTTGTTATTACATTCAAGAAAGTTTTGGATTTCTTCTTTGATTTGTTCTGTAACCCAGGAGTTATTCAAAAGTGTGTTGTTCAGCTTCCAAGTGTTTGAATATTTGTTACCCTTTACTATGTTGTTTAGAACTAGTCTGATTCCACTGTGATCAGATAGAATGCAGGGGATTGTATCAGTCCTCTTGTATCTGCTTAGGTTCTTTGTGTAAACTATTATATGATCTATTCTGGCCTATGTTCCATGGGATACTGAGAGAATGTATAGTGTTTTGCCATTTGGTGAAAGACTCTGTGTATGTCTGTTAAGCCCAGTTGGGCTATGGTGTTGTTTAACTCAGAGGTGTCTTTGCTTATATTTTTGCTGATATGATCTGTCTTTTGGTGAGAGTGGTATATTGAATTCTCCCACTATGACTGTGTTTGAGTCTGTCTTGCCCTGTAACCCTATGAGAGTTTGCTTGACATACTTAAGTGCTCCCATATTGGGGGGTAGATGTTTATATGAATTGACTCCTTTACTAATATGTAGTGGCCATCTTTATCTTTATATGCTGATTTTACCAAGAACTTAATTTTGTCAGAGATTAAGATGGCTACTTTTGCTTTTTTTGCATGGTGCATTGGAGTGGAAAATTCTTTTCCATCTTTTCATTTGGCAGTGAGGTGGGTCTCTTGGAGACAGCAAAGTGGTGTGTTTCCTAAGCCAGTCTGCTGTTCTGTGACTTTTGATTGGAAATTTTGGGAAATTATAGAGAAGCGGTTAACATCCTTTGTCATAACTTATTTTTCCTTCTGTTTCTCTTTCTCTTTTTTTCCCCTTTGTGTTTATTGATTTATAGGTGATAGTTTCTTGATGGGGGTTCTTGCTGTTCTGCTCTTTGTTCTTGATTTTTAAATATTTTTTGTAACGTTGGTTTAATGTACATAAATTCATATAGCTTTTCTTTGGAATGAAATATTCTTGTTTCTCCCTTAAATGTAAATGCTAGTTTCACTGGACATATCAATCTGGGTTGGCAGTTGTTGGTCTTCAGGGCATGAATGGTATTTTTCCAAGCTTTTCTTGCATTTAGGGTTTGCGTGGAAAGGTTTGCAGTGATGCCTATTTTTTTCCATTGTATTATAGGTCTTCCTTTGTTTTTGCAGCATTAAGGATCAGCTCCTTACTATTCGGGTCTAATGTTTTTACTATGATGTGTCTGGGAGAGTTCCTTCTGGAGTCCTGCTTATTGGCTGTTCTGAAGCCTTGAATAATGTGAGATTTTTCCCTTTTGAGGCTGGGGAAGTTCTCTGTTATAATCTTGGTGAATAAGTGTTGCATTCCCTTGGTTTGAAACTCCTCCCCTTTATCAATTTCTATTGTACAAAGATTAGATTTCTTGGCTGCATCTGTCAATTCTTGGACTTCTTTGGTGAATTCTGACTGGTTTTTTCCAGATTGATGACTCTCTGTTCCAGCTCTTGTGCTTTATATTCCATTCCTGGAATCTTATTCTTCATCTTAGTCAATCTGTTGCCTAGCACTTCCATTTTAGTTGGCATTGTGGACATTGAGTTCATCATGTCTGCTCTGAGGGTATTCATCTTTCCATCTAAGGAAGTATAAACTTTGTCTATTTTGGTCTCCACTTCCCTTTTAAAATTGATGAACTCCTTGGTAATTTCCTGCTTATATTCCCGGAATTGTTTTTGGAGTTCTGCTTTAATCTCTTTAGTCTTGTCCTCAATCATCTACTTGAGCAGAGGCATGTCTCGAGTCTCTCCAGGTGCCATTTCTTTGGATGGTGTCTTCTCTCTCATTCCTTCACTCTTGTTTCCCTTTGGGATTTGTGTAGTGATTTGTCTCTGTGATTTCCTCATTGGGAGTTCAGGGCTTGTTAATTACTGTTGTAAGTTTGCTCTATGGTCAATAGGTGGCGGCCTTTACTTGGTTTGGGGCTGGTGGTTCTCTGGGTATCTGTATATGTGTGGTTCTCAGTCCAGTTAATTCTGTTGCTGACTTCAGGTAGGTAAATCCAGGTGTGGATGTGCACTTTTGGTGTTTCTGGGGTCAGGAGGAGTGTACAGATGATTTGCCATAGTGGCTCACAGTTATCTGCATGAGTATTTGGGATTCAGCTGGATAAAGCCATTGTTGGGGCTTGTCCACCAGGGAGTAGCTGTTGATATGAACCTTTGGTTCTTTTGTGGGGCGGGGGTAGGGGAGGGGAGCACCCAGCTGATTCCCGGTATGGTTGGGTAGCTGTAGTTGGCATGCCTGACTGTGCCTGTTCTGAATGGTGAATGGCACCTGCCTTTTGGTTGCCTGTTTGGATCTCAGCTGGGTAGCACAGCTGTGGTTGTCTTGTACACCTGGTAACCAGCAGAAGGGCCCAGCTGTAGGTGCTCTCTCTTGGTTTTTCTGCCCTTAGGTGGGTGTGTCCTCAATTTCCCATAGGAGTGAGGGCTATTGCTGACACACCCACTGGATCCCAGCTCTGCTGTAGTGGGGTGGAGTGTACTCCTGATTCTGGGTCTGAGTGTGCAGCCTTTGGTGATGTGCCCACAAGTTTCCAAAGTTTGCTGGCCCTGTTCCCAGGGGTGGGGCCCCGCGGTAGAGGAGAGCTGTGTCTTTCCAGTTCTCAGAGTGCAAGCTCGGCCTTTGCAGGTCTGCCCTCCAGTTCCCTGCTGTGTTTTGGGGTTGCTCTCCCTGCTATTGGTTTTTCCCTGATAGGGCGGAGCACATTCCTGGTTTCTGCAGGAGGTACACGGCTGTTTTGGGCTGTGCATCTTTCTGTGTCTCCGTTGGGTGATCCCACTGGTGCTGGCTTACCAGAAGCTCCCAGCTGGAGGGCGCCCCACTAGGTTTTGGCTCCCACATGCACTCACCCCCACCTGCTGTTGGGACACTGGGTCTTAGTGCCCCTCAGTCTCCAATCTCAGTGGTCTGGGGGAGGAGGCCATCAGGCAGGTGAGAGCAGGGTCACCTCCACATTCCCACTGTTGCAGTACTGGGTCTTAGTGCCAGGCTGTCAGTCTCCAATCTCAGTGGCCTGGGGGAGAGGGCCATTGGGGGGGAGGAGCTGGATTCCGAGTTCCTTGTCCCCCTTTCCCCCCCAGTGCTTGCTGAGTGAGAGGGGTCTGGGCTAAGTTCTGTAGCTTGCCACAAGCTCTGCTTTCCCAAGGCGGGAATCCCGGTGGGCTACTTACTCATCAAGAGTCTGGCTGTGAGCTGTTCCATGGTGGTAGAGGGTAGTTCACCTCCCTTCTGGTCTCAGCTGCTGTCTGTGCTGTCCTGTGTCCGGGCTGTGTCATTCCTGTATCTGGATTCTGCAACTTGCTGGAGTTCAGGGCATCTTGGCCTTTAGTGACTCAAAGACATTGTTGTGAGGGGCGGGGGAGGGGTCCTGCTATTTCCAATTCTTTGAGAACGATGGTTATAAGCTTTATCTATGTTTTTTTTCCCATTTGTATACTTCTCCATTGCTTCTTAAATTTGCAGTTGTTGAATGCTGTAAAAGGAGGCCTAACTCCTGGCCCAGTGCTCATTCCCTGGTCTTGGGACCGCACCTGGCTGAGATGGTGCCTGCCGCCTGGTTGGAAGGCTGGCTGTGGTTTGTAAGGCAACCTCTGGGATGGAACCCTTTCGCCCTCTGGGACAGCACATGCATCCTACTTGCTCAATGAGTGTATCGTATGTTAGTTAAATGTCCTCAATGAGAGAACCTCCCCCGCCCTGCCCACCTTTGTGCTGATAGGCTCCTGCATCCTATATTAGCTGAATAGATTTCCGCAATTATCGAGTTCCTGCCTTGACAGGTCTCCCTGACATGTCTGATTGTCCTCTGGTGAGGGAGGGCTGGGTGCCGGTGGTTTGTCGGCCCTCTCCTTTCTCAGTTCGTCCTGGTCAGGGCGTGTTCTCTCTTTCCCTCCTGTGGGTCGGGAGGAACCAAGGACTAAAAACTCTGACAGTTGACTCCTGGGATTCCTCAATTCTCTCTTTTTGTGGGAGAGAGCTAGGCTGGCTCCTTATTGTTTTGGTGCCATCTTCTTTCTCCTCCTCTACCTTCTTAAACAACTTCTCAGATCTATTGCCCCTCCCCCCCTTTAACTTACTGTTGATTAAACCTGAGGGAATGTATTGCCTAGTACAGAACTTGCGCAGTATTAATGCCGTCATTCTTCCTATTCATTAAGTAGTGCCTAACCCATCTGCTCTCCTTTCCCAAAGGCCTTTCTTCATGGGAAATCGTTATGAGCATAAAAATGTGAAGATAGAACAAAAGGTAATGATGTGGAAATACTAAGATAATGAATATGATGTGAAAATACTAGAATAATGGATATGAAAATACTAAATGAATATGATCGGAAAATACTAATAATTAGAATGAAAAACAATAGGATGAAATACAGCTAAAATATTTAAAGAAATATATTGCCAATACAAACTTGTAGCTAACGGCATGTGGACATGGGACATAAAACAGATGCAAGGACACATATGACTGTAATCACAGGAGCCTTCAGGAACATGGTTTACAAGATAGAGTAATTATAAAATACCTAAGAGCCCAGACACCTGGGCATAGGAGAGCAATAGCTACAGTAAAAGACCAACACATCTCTGGGCACCACCAACCAAAGAAAGAACCAATCCAAATCAAGCAAGGAGGAGTTTGGGCCAGAGAGGAACAGCCAAGAACCAATATAAGCAAATGACCCAGAATGAGGGACAGCACTTCTGCTGGCCTTAACCGAGACTGTGGTTCCAGGATCTTTGGCCTGCAGAAGCTGCTCCTTGTCCAAGAGGACCAACAAGGACTAAAACTCATTGTGTGGCACTAGAGTTCACACCATGACAGGACAGGGAACTGCGTCTAACAACTGACCAGCAGGCCTGGTCAACTTCCTGGTCCAGAAGAGATGTCAGAGAGGTGAGTCCAGTAGGTGTGCCGAATAGGCAGGATAGAATTAGACACGTTAGGCCTAGAAGATAGGAACTAGAATATAGTGTTCACTCTGCTAAGCTATGTTAAATCAATAAACTATGTTGCATCATATTACCTGCTTATTGATGAATTACTTTGCCTGCTCATGACAGAAATTTTCCTACTAATGATCCAAGATCCAAAGATTCCACTAACAGACTATCTTCCTGTCCTAACTTTCCTTAGACATATGTTATGCCAACATGCTGATCAATGCTCCCCACAGGCTCATTAAAGTCCTTTCCCTCCTTCCCCCCCCCCAATTTTGCCTCGGGATCAAGTCTTTATCAAGACCCTTAACCTGCCTGGCTTACATCCTAAGTGGACAGGCCCTCCCCAGGTTCTGCTGACCACTCCCACTGCAGTTAAGCTCAATGGATAGCCATCGTAGATTCACCTGTCAAGAGTTTCTTCTGCTCCTGCCCTTCTATACCATGGTGATTACAAGGTATACTTGCTCTTTCTGACTTACCAAACCACTGCCTTGTAAGACTTCTTTCATATTTCATCCAAACATTCATACATGTATTCACTACCAAGGAACTGTTACCACTGCCTTCTCCTAGACCTGGACAACATCTCTTGCTTCTATCTCTAATGTCAGCAGGAAGTAGCTAGAAAGAGTTGTGCCTCCTTACTCCTTAAATTCTTGCTCAACACGCCTTCATCTTGTGCAGGAAGAAGCCTGCATGCTCTCTCTCTCTCTCTCTCTCTCTCTCTCTCTCTCTCTCTCTCTCTCTCTCTCTCTCTCTCTCTCTCTCTCTCTCTCTCTCTCCCTCTCTCTCCCTCTCTCTCCCTCTCTCTCCCCCTCTCCCCCTCCCCCCCCCTCTCTCTCTCTCTCTCTCTCTCTCTCTCTGTCTCTCTGTCTCTCTCTGTCTCTCTCTCTCTCTCTCTCTTTTCCCCTGAACCACATGGGAGTTTCCCTTTGACAACCCTTACACACCTTTCTCTTCAGTCTTTTTCCCATCACCTTTACCCCTTTTGTGATTTTTTTTTGAGGACCTTTCAAACTCAGTATCCTTCATTAAGAAAACATGAGGTCAGTTGCGTGTGGTTCATATTCGTAGCCTTAACTATGTGGGAATCTGATAATCAAGCATCATGGATTGAGGCCTGCCTAGGAAGATTTTTGTTGTTGACAATTGGTCTTGAATTTAGGGTTTGGGTGCTCCACCACTTTTAGCTACAATGTAACATCCCAACCATTTTGGCCCTCCCCCAACATCCAACAATAGAACTACCAGCACTCAGTGAAACGAGCTAGAAGTCAATTTAATGGCTACTCTCCACCTTCCCGATGATAGAGAGCAGCCCCAACCTTCCGTGGGGCTGAGCTTTTACAGGAGCACGCCACACAGGTGGTCCTGTTCGCCAGGAAAACACCACACAGGTGGCCAAGTAGTTTAAGGTTTATTTGTTTATTGTCGGTAGTGGGACTTGATCTCTGGGCCTAGGCACTATCCCTGAGATCTTTAGCTCAAGGCTACCACCCTGGAGCCATGGTCCCATTTCTGGTTTTCTAGTAGTTGATTGGAGATAACAGTCTCACGGACTTTAGTGCCTGGGCTGGCTTTGAACCGTGGTCCTTAGATCTCTGAGTAGCTAGGACTACAGGTGTGAGCCACTGGAACCTGGCTGCGTTCTTGAGAGGTAAAAGTGAGATGGCAAAGGTAAAGGACCCAGTCCACTCAAGGAGACAGGGGTGCTGGCTGGAGGTGCCAATTCTGTGCCCAAAGCTCTCACCAGTTGGGAGTTGAGCTTCATTACACTCGTTCCGTTCATTGTCAAGGGGAGGAAACCTTCCATCCCCGCATCTGTGTGATCCTCATCCAAGCGGTAACATCACTGCCACTCGGCCACGCCCCTTCCACCACAGGCCCCGCCCTTTCACAACGGACCACGCCCACCTCTACATGGCCCCGCCTCTGGCTCAGTAACTCTTACGGCAGCACAGAAAATCTCGCGAGAGTTATTCCTCTTCTCCGTGACAGCCTCTTCATTCTCGCGAGATTTCCAGGTACACGGGAGCCCTGGCGACCCGGGCTCCTCTGAAACATGGCGGTCGGCTGGGGCCGCACCACAAGGTAAGAGGACTGGAGCCCTTGTTAAGCGCTGTCCAGGTTCTTCCGGAGCTCTTGGGGCGGGGAGTGGCGGAGCCGGCGCCCGTCCCACCGCGGGCCGGAGCGGCGGCGACCGAGGAGCGCGGGGCTCCGCCTTTGCCGGCAGCGAGTACCGGCGGGGAGGGCTGCGCGGCCTCGGCCCGGCCTCGGGTCTCTGGCCCACTGGTCCCCGAGGTGCCCCAGGCTTCCTCCTTCATCCGGTGTCCGGGGACCCAGGTGTCTGGACCCGGGTCTGGCCTCGGACGGACTGGGACGGACACGGCCGTGTGGAAGAGCCGCGCTCTGCTTTGCAGGAAGACCCGGCCCTGGCTGGGGAGATCCCGGGCGGAGGTAGCGGGGACCGCCGGCCCCGGCCAGGGCTGGGGAGATCCAGGAGGTCCGCCGGCCCCGGCCAGGGCTGGGGAGATCCCGGGGGTCCGCCGGCCTCCGCCAGGGCTGGGGAGATCCAGGAGGTCCGCCGGCCCCGCCAGGGCTGGGGAGATCCCGGGGGTCCGCCGGCCTCGGCCAGGGCTGGGGAGATCCAGGAGGTCCGCCGGCCTCCGCCAGGGCTGGGGAGATCCCGGGGGTCCGCCGGCCCCGGCCCCCCGCCTCGCAGCGCACGCGCTGCCTCGGCCGCCGTCGTGCACGGAGACGTGTGTTTGCCTGAGCTGTGTAACACTGTGCGGGTGGGTGTGGGTGGGCGCTTGCCGGTCCCGGGGCTAGCGCTCCACCACTGGAGACCCAGCGCCACTTGTTTTTGAAGTCAAGAATCTCTCGGACTTTCCGCCCCAGCTGGCTTTGCATCGCGACCCTCAGGCGTCAGCCTCCCGAGCAGCTAGGATTACAGATGTCGTTTATCCTTCACATTTGGGCTATAATGCTCTTGGAGACGGAAGACCAAGTGACATACCTTGTCATGCGGCCAGACGGGCTTTCAGGAGCAAAGATACAGTTACAAGTACAGTTTCTTGATTGAAGTTGTTCATCTGCTCAGTCTGCTGTTTAGCTTCTTCACTGAAGGAAGTCTTACAGTTATTTACTTTGTGTTTGACAGCCTTGGAGTTAATGTCTTCCAACTGTGATAAGAGGAAATCGAAATGAAATCACATACTAATGGTTTGTGAGGGGTTTTTTGTTTTTTTGGTCAGTTTTGGCTCACGACTAAGTTGTAATGACAGTGTCTTCATGGTATAAATTCTGGGGCTTGAACTAGAGCTCTACCACTTGAGCCACTGCGCCAATTTCAGCTTTTTTTTTTTTGCCAGTTGTGGGGCTTGAGCTCAGGGCCTGAGCACTGTCCTTGCACTTTCTCAAGGCTAGCACTCTACCACTTGAACCACAGCACCACTTCCAACTTTTTTCATGTATGTGGTACCAAGGAATTGAACCCGGGTCTTCATGCATGCTAGGCGAGCAGTTTACCATTAGGCCAAACTCCCAGCCCCATGGTACAATTTTTTTTACTTTTTTTAAATTGTATTTTATTGTTGGGGTAACAATACGTCCAGCAGTATTGTTGAGGTTACAGTTACATTCGTCAGGTACTAGGTACCTTACTTCTTGAACGTTGATACCTGTTTTTTTTTCCCCCCACTTTCCCTCCTGCTCCCCTTCACAATCATCTTGTCTTTCAAATAAGTAAACATATCCAACATACCAGGTGAGGCTCTGTCATGAAATGAGTTTGCACTGATATTCCCATGGTACAAATTCTTTTTGAAATATTTTTATTGTTATTATTAAAGTGTTAGAGAGGTTACCATTTCATAAGTCAGGCAATGAGTACATTTTAGACAAAGTTATCCCCTTCCTATACTTTCCCCAGGCTTCTCCCCTCTGACTCTGCCCACCTGTTGCACAGTTCAGTTTCTACAAGGCTATACTGAATACTAATTCTTACATAATGTTACAAATGTCTACTTAGTTATGTATATTTATTTTGCTGATACTTAGGCTTGAAGTAAGGTCTTCATGCATTTGATTCTTTCTTTGCTCAAGACTGGCACTCTACTACTTGAACCACACTTCAACTTCTGGCTTTTTGCAGTTAAAGGGAGATAGTCACCTGGATTTATCTTCTCAGGCTGGATTCAAACCAGGATCCTCAGGTTTAGCCTCTTGAGAACCTAAGGTTACAGGTGTGAGTCATTGGCACCAGAATTTAAAAGATGTGCAGAAGAAAATTAGACCTTGTGTGGAACCAAAACAGCCACAGGCATCTTTTCCTCACCTCACCATTTTTCCCCTCCTCTGGGGTTATTTTTTCGTATTTGTTCTGTCATGAGGCTTGAACTCCTTGAACTTTTTCAATAAAGGTTCGTAGTCTACCACTTTTAGCCATTTCTGGTTTTCAGGTGGTTAATTGGAGGTAAGAGTTTCATGGACTTTTTTTTTTTTTTTTTTTTTTTTTTGCCAGTCCTGGGCTTGAGCTCAGGGCCCGAGCACTGTCCTTGGACTTTCTCAAGGTTAGAGCTCTACCACTTGAGCCTCAGCACCACTTCCGGCTTTTTTCAAGCACTTTAACCACTAGGCCAAACTCCCGGCCTCATGGACGTTCTTGCCTGGGCTAGTTTTGAACTGCAATCCTTGGATCTCAGCCTCCTCGAGTCAGGATTATAGGCCTGAGTCACCAGTGCCCAGCTTTTTGCTAATTTAAATTGAAGAAATGATGAAATTTATTTTTAATAGAAATCATTTCCAGTCAGTTTTTGTGATATATTCTAATAGTTATTTAATATTTATTTCAGTTCTTCCCTTTAATATCACAGTGGGCAATTATTGAATATTTTTGTGCCTTTGCTCCCTCATTTTTAATAATTATAAAATAATACAATAATAGTTATCTCTCAGATAGGTTGTAAGATTAGATGCTTTAAAACATATGAAGCATTTAGTGCTGTGCCTGCTAGTAAACACTGGTAGAGTGTTAGTGCTGGCTACTTTTTCATTTTCCCTTTTTAACGTATGTAGTTGCAGTTGTTTCTCTGGTGCTTAGTCATAAACTAGACCAAAGATATACCAAAGAATAGACTTCTTGACACTCCCTCCCAACTGATTAATACTCTGTTTGTTAGTATGACCTTCACCTTTATCTTTAGTTGCTTGCTGGGCTTTGGGCTTAACTGTTCTGTTTGTGACTAAGGCAGCATTTCTTTTTCCTTTTAAAATATAAAGGTGATGAGCAGGGGTGGGGTTTAATCTTACAGAAGTAACGAGTACATTTCTTTTTAAACATGCACCCTTTCCTCATTTTTCTCCTGCTTACCCCTTCTTACTCCCTTCTCCCCAGGTTATATAGTTCATTTCCTATGTGAATATCCTTGTTGCATTAGTTCATCCTTTGTATTGCTGTTTCTACTTCATGGATAGTCTTGTTTTAGAGTCAGTTCTCTGGCTCTCTGCGCCTTATTAGCTCATGTTACTGCTTTTGAAAACATGCTTTCTAGTGTAAATATAGCTTCCACACCAGCAACAGTTTTTCTCTCTCTTGCTGATACTAGGGCTTGAATTTAGGACCTCATACTCTCACTTTGCTTTAATTCTCAAGGCTTGTGGCACACCTCTACTTTCAGGTTTTTACTGCTTAATTGAAGATAGGAGTCTTAGGGATTTTCCTGCCCTGGCTGGTTTTGAACTGTGATCCTGAGATCTCAGCCTCCTCAGTAGGTAGGGTGACATACATCAGTTATTGGTGCCTAGCCCTCTTATTTAATGGCCCACTTTTAGTTTTCAGGGGTAACCTTAACAAATTGTCACAAACCTCCAAAACCAGGGTGCAGGCTTGGCCTGCATAACTCCAGGAAAGCCCCATTCTGCTGCTTCTTTCTGGGCTCTGTAGATACAGGCCCCACCTCTGTCTTCACTTGGGGGACTCACCCTGATCTCATAAGGATCCAGAAAATCCCCTAAAACACAATAATCCAGTAGAATTCCATCATAACTAATTAATTTGTGTAGGCCTACAGTTGCAAGTAAGGCCCATTCACATACACCGGGGGTTAGAGCTTCAGTGTTATATTTTACTTTACCCTACATCATGGCATAGATCAAATATCGTCATGGCCAGATATATAAGTAGAAGTTGATTTCATAAACTTACGTAGTAGATGGTAGATTGTATTTTTTTGGGGGGTGCCAATTCTGAGTGCTGTCTCTGAGCTTTTTGACTCAGAGTCTGATTGTACCTCTTGAGCCATGGTGCCACTTCCAGCTTTTTGGTGGTTAATTGGAAATAAGAATCTCAGGCTCCTGAGAAGCTAGGATTACAGGTGTTAAGCTACCAGTGCTGCTAATTGTGTCCTTTTTCATTGGTGAGGTAATTAAACTTAATTGAGCAGCCTGTAAAAGTACATTTCCAGATTGTGTATTTTAATTTTGTAAAGACTTTTGCAGTCTCATTATATTTAAACTGGATATATAAAATAGAGGCTACATGACACTGCATACATTCAGTGTTAATTTTTTTTTTTTTTTGACCTGTCATGGGGCTTGGACTCTAGGCCTGGGTGCTATCTCTGAGCTCTTCAGCTCAAGGCTACTGCCCTACCCTTGTGCCATAGAACTACTTCTGGTTTTCTGGTGATTCACTGGAGATAAGAGTCTCATAGACTTTTCAGTACCTGGGCTGGCTTTGAACCATGATCCTCAGAACTCAGCCTCCTGAGTAGCTAGGATTACAGGTCTGAGCTATCACACCTAGCGAAAGTTTATTTTTATGCATTTTTTAATGTATTGTTTTGTCTCCTGTGTTATCAGTGACTTTCTGCTGTTTGTCTGTTTCTGCATGTATATAACACATAAAAGAGATTGCCAAAGAATATATTAGAAGAAAGCAGGGCAAAAGGGCAGCAGTTGAAGACTGACATAAAATTGCAATATTTAATTTTGCAAAGTAAGAATATTTTCAAAGCAAAATACTGTTGTCTGCTTTTTTAGTGTGTGTGCATGCACGTGCTAGTGCTTGAACTCAGGGCTCCCTAGTCTTACTTGGCTTTTTTTACTCAAGGCTGTCTTTCTACTGTTTGAGCCACACCTCCACTTCTAGCTTCTTTCTGGTTAATTGGAGATGAGTCTTTTGGATTTTTCTTTGCCAGGTGTCTTCAAGGCATGTTCCTCAGATTTCAGCTTTCTGATCTCGCTTGTGAGTGCTGTTGTATAGATTTAAGGTAAATGTCACTATGACAGAAGAACTGTTAGCTGTAAGTGAAAGGAGTGAGTATGAACAAATGCCATAGGATCATGAGTTCAAGAGATGATTATCGAAGCTGGTTACTGGGTCTCGTGTCTCTAACCGCAGCTGTTCAAGGAATTTGAGATCTGAGGATTCTGGTTCAAAGTCAGCCTCAGTGGGACAGTCTGTGAGACTCTTATCTCCAGTTAACTAGCCAAAAGGCAGCAGCGATGATTCAAGCGATGAGTATCATCTTTTAGCAAAAATGCTAAAGGACAGCACCCTGGCCCTGACAGGTTCAAGCCTCAGTACTGGAGCTTGAAAAAAATAGATAAGGCAGAAGAGAAGCGTCCGGGTGCTCCCAAGTGCTGAAGTGATTAAAGAAGTTGCCAGTACATCCAGATGTCAGTGGAGGATGGTAGTAAGAGCTGTGTGTGCTTTGGATCCAACTCTCCCTACTAGATATGCAGCTCTAGGAAAATGACTTGACTGTTTTTGCCCATACATGGGAATGAATATAGCATGTACTGCATGGAGAGGCAACATAGAAATTGCTTTCTATGTCATACACGTGTTAGCTGTTACTAGGAAAAAGCATTCTTGCAAAGGGAAGAAATGGTTGAGAAATATGCCCCAGATACAGTACTTTTTTTTTTTCCCCCAGTCCTGGGCTTGAGTCCAGAGCCTGAGCACTGTCTTTGGGTATTTTCCAGGCTAGAGCTCCACCACTGAAACCACAGCACCACTTCTGGCTTTTTTCTATGTATGTGGTACCGAGGAATCGAACCTGAGTCTTCATGCATGCTAGGCAAGCACTCTACCACTAGGCCAAACTCCTGGCCAGATAAAGTACTTTTTAACTCGGTGCATCTCAAAAGCAAAACAATAATTGGAAGGGAATGACATCTGGGCAATAAACTTCATAAAGAAAGTAGGTATGATGCTGAGTGCCAGCTGTAATCCTAGCTGCTCATGAGGGAGGCAAAGATCTGAGAATTGGGGTTCAAAGCCAGCCCAGGCAGGAAAGTCCATGAGACTGTTTATCTTCAGTTAACCGCTGTAAAGCTAAAAGTAGAGCTGTGGCTTAATGGTTGAGTGCCGTGAGCAATAAAAGCTCAGGGACGTTACCCAGACGCTGAGTTCTAGCCCATGACCAGCACTAAATATAAGTAACGTAGGGACTGGTTTTTAGAAAATCTCTCAAGTTAGCCAGGTATGGGGCATACATCCATATTCCTAAGCTACGAAAGATGCGGAGACCCGAGATCACTGTTTGAAGTCAGCGTAGGCAGGAAAGTCTGTGAGGCTCTTCAGTTCACCACTGAAAAACTTCCCCCCTCAGTGGAAGTGTGAAAAAGGCAAAGTATAGTACTGGCTAAAGAAAAGGCATGGGGGAGGGGCGGGAGGAAAGAGGAGAAAGAAAAGTTAGATGCTATTGAGTTCATACTGAAAACAGTGGCTTCATACACTGGCATGTGCCAGAGATGGACTGAAGTAATTGCAGGTCAGTTAATGAACTCACAGGAGTGGGACAGGACTATTAGCGTAACATGGGAGGATACGTCACTTCAGAGTGATAGCCGTGGAAAGGCAAGCTAGAAGTGTAGCTAAGTAGAGTAGTCAGACTGGGCTTTCCACAGGAGTGCTGGTACACTGGATTTGTTCTAAGGAAGTTTCTAAAACTAATTTCTTGCCATGCTTACATATTAAGTTAAAATATTTTTTTAATGCCCATAAGGAAAATTAACGACATCTTAGAAATAGAATTCAGTATTTTTATTATTTATTTGTTGTGTCAGTGCTGGGGCTTGACCTTAGGGCCTTACGTTCTTTCTTGACTTTTGCACTCAAGGCTAATCCTGTCAGATGAGTCACACTTTCACTACTGACTTTTTGCTGGTTCATTGGAGATAAGAGTCTCATGAGCTTTTTTTTCCTGCTCTGGCTTGAACGTTTGTCCTCAGATCTTAGTCTTCAGACTAGCTAGCCAGACGTGAGCCACTAGGGCCTGGCTCACTATTTTATTTCTTAGCAGTGCTAGTCAAACTGTATCCGTCAGTGTCTCCATGCTTGGATATTGTTGTGAGTAGACAGAATACTCTTGCGGAACTTGTGTGTTTACTTATGGTAGCATGAAACTGCTGTGTGTTTCTGGGGACATTTCCTATCCTCAGTAAACGTTTGTTGAATACTTGCTGTGCCAGATATTGGGGACACAAAGATCAAGGTAGACATAGTTCCCACCTACCAATCTAGTGGAGAAAATAAAAAGTGAAACAAATGATAAGAAATAGTATGATAAGATGGGCTGGTGGCTCACGCCTGTAATCCTAGCTCCTCAAGAGGCTAAGATCTGAGGATTGTGGCTTGAAGCCAGCTCAGGCAGGAAACTGAGACGCATCTCCAGTCAATCATAAGAAAACCGGAAGTGGAGCTGTGGCCCAAAGTGGCTGACTGCTAGCCTTGAATGAAAAAGATCAGGGACAGCACCCAGGCTCTGCATTCAAGCCCCATG
Source organism: Megascapheus bottae (assembly GCF_031878675.1). Classification (NCBI taxonomy): domain Eukaryota; kingdom Metazoa; phylum Chordata; class Mammalia; order Rodentia; family Geomyidae; genus Megascapheus; species Megascapheus bottae. Next base: position 350,419 of record NC_143510.1, read on the forward strand.
ACAGATGGTTAGACAGACAGACAGACAGAAACACACACACACACACACACACACACACACACACACACACACACACACACCGAGTGTAAAAAAGGTACAGTGTTTCAGTAGCAAATGGATTTTTGAGTGTTAAAGCCCCTTACACACAATAAGGCAGAGCTAGGGGGACAAGAGTACTAGAAGACAATCAGGATTAAATGAGAAAAAAGAAAGTGAGTAGAAAATAAAGTTGAGGGAGGAGAAATATTTTCTCTTTAGCCAAGTAGAAAATATTTCTGGCATAGTGAAAAATGCTGAGGTGTTCTTTCGTGTGGTTCCCCCCGCCCTCCCCCATTCTGGGGTTTGAGCTCCGGGCCTTGCTCTCTCTGCCTTCTTTGCTCAAGGCTGGTGATTTCTATTTGAGCCACAGTGCTACTTCTGGCTTTCTGATGCTTAACTGGAGATTAGCCATCTCACTATTTTCTTTTTTAAAACCTAAATCTGGCTTTGAACAATGATCTCAGTCTCCCCAATAGTTAGGATTACAGGCATGAGACAAGTGCGTGGCAGAGGACCAGTTTTCATAGTTGAAGTATTCAGCTTTGGACATGGTGAATTTAAATTTGTCTTTGGATTGTCTAAATGGGTTAGAAACAAGGAGATAAATGTTTGCAGAGATGTGGGTTGACTCTGTATATTTGGGAGAAATCCATGTATAGATATAAGCTGAATGAAGTGAGAACTGCTTGGAGAGAGAAGGCTGATAGGAGGGTGAGTATGCAATCTGAGAGCAGGTGAATCTACAGAGAAGGAGGGTCTTAGAGGTAGGAGAAGTACACTACAGGTTGAAAAGTTCTTACATGAATGTTTGGGACCAGAAGTTTTAGATACAGATTTTCTAGTTTTGATATACTTGTGTAGGCTTTAATGGTTGATTGAGCATTTCTAATTGGAAAGTCCAAAATACAAAACTTGAGCATTATATCTAAGCTCAGAAGTTTTAGACTTAAAGCTTTAAAAATATATAATTTTGGGGGGAGGGAAATGGGGACCAAGACATGAGAAAGGGTATCAATGTTTGTGAATTAATGCACCTTCTATCTGGTGAATATAATGTAACTCTTCTATTAATTACAATAAAAATATGTGGAAAATATGGAATTTTATTGTCATTAAGGTGTTATATAGAGGGGTTTCTGTTTTATAAGTCAGGTAATGAGTACATTTCTTTTTGGACAATGTTGTACTTTATCTTCTCTTCTCCCCTCCTGTCCCTGCCTACAAGTTTCATAATTCATTTTCACATAGTGTTTACTGAGTTCCATGCTGCATCTGTTCATCTTTCCTCTCTCCATTCTTAACCGCTAATAAGGCTTGAACTCAGGGCTTGGATCCTGTCAGTTCAAGGCTGGCACTCTATCACTTGAACCACAGCACTACTTCTTTCTTTTTGCTGGCTAACTGGAGATAAGAATGCACAGACTTCAAACTCTGCCCAGGCTGTGTTTGAACTTGAATCTTCAGATCTCAGCCTCTTGAATATCTAGGATGACAGGCAAGAGCCACCAGTGCCTAGCATATATTCTGTTTTTGTTAGACTATTTTACTTGTTTGTTGTCCACCATTGGCAGTGTATAATTGGCAGTCATCAACTACATAAGACAAAAATCACATTGTTTTTAGTTTGCATGCTTAAATATTTAAAATGTGATTGTCTCTTTGTTTTTGTTTTGTTTTGCTGTAAAATGTGTGCATGCGCCAATTACCTTTTTTTTTTTTGTCGGTCATGGGACTTGAACTCTGGGCCTGAGCGCTGTCCCTGAGCTTTTCAGCTCAAGGCTACTTACTACCTTATCCCTTGAGCCAAAACACCACTTCTTGGTTTTCTGATGGTTAATTGGAGATAAAAGTCTCACGGACTTTAGAGCCCAGGCTGGCTTTGAGCCGGTATCTTCAGATCTCAGCCTCCAGAATACAAATTACCTTGTTGTCAGGGTGGAAATGGGGAAAGGAAAAATGTAGCTGTGCGTCTTGTGTTGTTTTGCTTGTCCTTTCAGGGAACCTTGGGAACACCCAGTCATTCTAAGGGAGTTTTTCAGTTCTCTTAAAAGAAACATTCTATCTCTTTGGCAGATTTATTTATGCTTGACTTATCTATTCCTTAGCATGACTATATGAAGGAAGAGGAAGGTTTTCCTGAAGATGAGGCGACTGAATCGGAAAAAAACCTTAAATTTGGTGAAGGAATTGGATGCTTTTCCGAAGGTTCCCGAGAGCTATGTGGAGACCTCAGCCAGTGGGGGTACAGGTGAGCTGGTATTAAAATTTGTAAGCGGTGCTACCAACTGCCATCAGTGGCTTGTGCAGTCACGGTTTTTTAAGTTTATTTGGTATCATTTCTTTGTGTTTGGGCAGTCCTAGGGCTTGCACTCAGGACCTGTGTACTGTCCCTTAGCTTTTTCACTCGACGCTGATGCTCTACCACTTGAGCCACACCTCTGCTTCCAGCTTTTTGATGATTCATTGGGTAAATAAGAGTCTCCTGTACTTTCTTGCCCCAGTTGGCTTCAAACTGTGATCCCGAGTACCTGGGGTTATAGATGTAAGCTACCAGTACCTGGTGTTCGCAGTCACTTTGTAGGCAGTCTTTCTCTGTGTCAAGATTTGCCCTGGTTTCATTCATACTTCTCCATGGCATCCAATACAAGGCTGTCTGCCGTCAGCAGTGCTTAAAGATGGGAGTGCAGTTTTATTGTGCTGAAACTCTAGTATAATTACCTTAAAAGATTGCCAAATGTAAGCAGAATTGAGTTTAGATTTTAGATCCAGTCTTGGATTTAGATCCTGCTTCTCTTTGATCCGAGGAAATTACTCCAGTCTGTCTATTGAATCTCTTCTGTGAAATGAGGACATCTTTATTTGCTTTTTTTTTTTTTTTTTTTTTTAACACCAATGCTGGGCTTGAGCTCAGGGGCCGAGCAGTGTCCTTGGACTTTCTCAAGGCTAGAGCTCCACCACTTAAGCCTCAGCACCACTTCTGGCTTTTTTCTATGTATGTGGTACCGAGGAATCGAACCCGGGTCTTCATGCATGCTGGGCAAGTACTCTACCACTAAGCCAAAATCCTGGCCACCTTTGTTGGCTTTCTAGGGACACTGTATCTATGAAATACTTGGATGCAAGATGTTTAGAATGGTTTCTGGTACAGATAGAAATATTTGTTAAAGTATTCTTCAAAGACAATGGTGATATTTCATGTATTTCTAGAGAAGACTGACATTTGTTGGATAAAATAACGGTATGCTTATTACTTCCAGTCCCTAGTGATTGTTTTCTTAATGAATACAATGAAAATTATTTTGCAAAAACATTTTCAGTGAAGCCAATGGCTTGTCATAATATATGAGCATTTCTTTTTCTTCCTTTTTTTTTTTTGGCCAGTCCTGGGGCTTGGACTCGGGTCCTGGGCACTGTCCTTGGGCTTTCTCGAGGCTAGAGCTCTACCACTCTGTCACCTAAGCCACAGTGCCATTTTCAGCTTTTTCTATGTATGTGGTACTGAGGAATAGAATTCAGGGTTTTGTGCATGCTAGGCAAGCACTCTACCACCAGGCTATGCCCTGACTATTTCTGTTTTTGATCAATGTTTTTTGGTTTCAATTTGTGAATGAGGTAACATATATAGGAGATGGCAAAGTAAGAGGATGTTTTGGATTTGGGACTATTTTAGTTTCTGGCATACAAATTATTGTGCTTTTCAGGATCTTAGAGTATAGGTTAATGCTTTTTAGATTATGAATATGGTGTGTTTTTTTGTTGGTGGTGGATGTTTTCTTTTTTGTTTGCCAGTACTAGGGCTTAAATGCAGGGCCTAGGCATTTTTGCTCAAGGCTGGTTCTCTACCACTTGAGCCTTAGCTCTACTTTCAGCTTTTTTGGTGGTTGATTGGAGTTAGGAGTCTCATGGGCTTGCTTCATTAGCCTTTGAATTTGGCATAAGACAGTGGCACCCTGGTTGCTGCTGCTGTTGTTTTTTTCCTAAATAATGAAATATTTTCAGTTTGTAAAACATGTTTACTTTCATCATTTATCATGTCTGACACTGCTGTGTTTAAGAAAGTAGAAAACTTTTGTTTTGTAAAATTTTTGCCAATCTATTTAGTGAGATACCCTTAAAACTGGAGAAATACAATTGTTTCTCATTTCATTTCATTTTTTATTTATTTTTTTGGTGAGTCGGGCGCTGTCCCTGAGCTCTTCAGCTCAAGGCTACCGCCCTACCCTTGAGCCAAGCCCCATTTCCCATTTTCTGGAGGTTAATTGGAGATAAGTGTCTCAGGTCTTTTTGTGCCTGCTCTGGCTTTGAACCTTGATCCTTAGATCTCAGCCTCCTGAGTAGCTAGGATTACATGTGTGAGTCACCACGCCCAGCTTGTAATACAATATTTGATGGGAAAATTTACTGTTTGAAGTAGCAATTGTAGTAGATTTTTTTTGCTAATTTTAACTTAAAAGAATTTGTGGTTTAATTTTTCTATTGTTTTAATCTTATTTTTTTGTTTTTCAGTTTCTCTGATAGCATTTACTACTATGGCTTTGCTAACAATAATGGAATTCTCCGTATATCAAGATACATGGATGAAGTATGAATATGAAGTAGACAAAGATTTTTCTAGGTAACTTGCCTAAGCTCTACTTTTGTTGTGTTATTTTAGTTATGACAAATTCTCATTTTGTGCATTGAAACACTTTTTTTTTTTTTTTTTTTAAATCAGTTGTGCAGCTTGAACTCTGGGCCTTGGCACTGACCTTAAGCTCTTCAGATCAAGACTAGTGCTCTACCTGTAGAGCCACAGAGCCATTTCTGGTTTTCTGGTTGTTAACTGTAGATAAGAGTTTCATGGACTTTATGCCTGGGCGGGCTTTGAATTGCAATACTTAAATATATGTGAGCCACCAACACCTGACTTGAAAAATTTTTAATAATTTAAATTCTATTTAAATTATGAAGCAGATTCTCAAATATAATATGTACTTACCTTTCCATGGATACTGTAGCAAAGTTTGACATAGTTACTTGTTAAACCTCTGGATGAGCTTAAAAGCAAAGAAGATAATTCTGGGGCCGGGAGTTTAGCCTAGTGGTAGAGTGCTTGCCTAGCATGCACGAAGACTCGGGTTTGATTTCTTGGTACCATATATATATATATATATATATATATATATAAGCCAGAAGTGGGGCTGTGGCTTGAGTGGTAGAGCTCTGGCCTTGAGAAAGCCCAAGGACAGTGCTCAGGCCCTGAGTTCAAGACCCAGGACTGGCCAAGAAAAAAAAAAAGATAATTCTATAAATTATATCTAAGCTAAGCTAATATTTGGTATGAATGGCTTCACGTGCAAACTCTTGAAAAGTGATTAGGAGATAAAATTTGCATTTATTCATTCTATTGTAGTTTTGAAATTTTTTTTTTTTTTGTGGCAGGTCACAGGTTTACAATATTAGGCTTGTGGTAGGTAGTTTTAGCTGTGCATTCAGTCCCAGCTCTGCCTTTTTACCTGCTCTGTGACTTTAGGGAAGTTAGTAACAACAAATGTGTTTCATATCTGCATCTATTCCATAAGACAGAAATAAAAATGGTATGGCAGGGTGTTTCCCCCCACCTGGGACTTAGCGGTTAAATCAACATTTATAGATTGCTGTGTATCCTTGGGCAAATCATATATAGGATTAGGTCCTTAGTTCCGTCATCCATAACATGACTATGTTTCTAGATTGCGTTAATTATTGGGGACTGGTTGCACTAGTTATTGGGGACTGGTTGCACTAGTTATTTCATTTGTTTTTCTTTAGCACTTGTAAAAATCTTTTTACATTTTTCCAAATATGGTCTTAGGTAGTTATCTATGTCAGCACATGAATATGGATCCATACTTAGAAGCCTTCTTTTCTGCCTCTTACAGATGTCCTGAAAGTGCACACTGTGGTTGAGTACAGTGTGAATTGTAGGCAACTTTAAAGACAATTAAGCCCTTAATTTTTGAGGGCTTAACAGAAGCCCCAGGGCTTTGTGCATGTTAGGTGAGCACTCTACCACTAGGCTACACTCCCAGCCCTTGATTTGCTATTCTTAAGGTAGATGTTTAGATATTGTTGAATTTCTCAGAATTTTTGACTATAGAGCTGCTACCCTGAGGTTAAAAGGTAAAGTGTTAAAAATGTGAGAAGCTAACAAGATTTGAAAAATAATCGACAGGGCCGTGTGTTTGGCTAGTGATAGAGTGCTTGCTTAGCATGCACGAAGACCCGAGTTTGATTCCTTGGTACCACAAACATAGAAAAAGCCAGAAATGGTGCTGTGGCTCAAGTGGTAGAACTCTAACCTTGAGAAAGCCCAAGGACAGTGCTCAGCCCTGAGTTCAAGCCCTGGGATTGGCAAAAAAAAAAAAAAAAAAACTCAAATAGAAATTTTTAGAAATGCCTCTGTTTTTACTATAACAAAGGTAATGTGAGTTCTATTTAGTACTTTTTTTCTTTGAAATCCAAGACTTCCATAGATAGACTGATTTATATTGCTTATTAATTGCCAGGTACTAATGTTTACTTTTTTGTCTTTTAGTAAATTGAGAATCAATATAGACATTACTGTTGCCATGAAGTGTCAGTGTAAGTAAACCGTAAGCTTGGCCTATTTCTATATGGTACTGTGGAACTTCAAAACCACTGTCTGTAATGTGACATTTTTTCCTTTAGAATATTTTAAATATTTTATCAGGTTGTTTAATAGTACATTTGTTTCACTTCAGTTTCGGTCAGTAAATTTCTTAAGCCATAAAGGAAGATTTAGCTGGATGCCGGTGGCTCATCCTGCAATCCGAACTTCTTAGGAGGCTGAAATCTGAGGATTGTGGTTTGAAGCCATCTGGGCGGAGAAATCCTTCAGTTTCTTATATTTGATTTAACCACCAGAAACCTGGAAGTGGTACTGTGGCTCAGAGTAGTAGAGTGCTAGCCTTGAGTAAAGAAGCTCAGGGACAGCACCTAGGCCCTGAGTTCAAGTCCCATGACAAAGAAAACAATAAAAGGAACGTTTAGCTGGGTGCTGGTAACTCATGCTGGTAATCCTAGCTACTTGGAGGCTGAGATCTGAAGATCAAGGTTCAAAGCCAACTAGGGCAAGAAATTGTCCATGAAACTATTCTGTTTAATTAAGCAGCAAATAGCTGGAAGTGGTGCAGCTTAGGTGGTAGAGCTAGCCTTGGATGAAAAAAAAAACAGGAGAATGAAAGGACATGAGTTCAAGCTCCAAAACTGGCACTAGGAGAGACAGGAGAGACAGAGGAGAGAGACAGAGAAACAGAAAGAAATAGTTTTACCCAATTAAGGTAATTTGTTTCTAATATATCTCATCACATAGCATTTATAGCTCTTCCTTTTACTTATTCTTCTTTCTGTTAGTAGTTTTAAGAAAATTGGTATTACCTTAATATTTAAATTTTGAATTCATACTAGTGGCAAATAAATCATGTTGTCTTATTTGGATATTTGAATGACATTACAGTGTTAGCCTTTTCAAAGTCTTGGTGTGTGCGTGTGTTCATGCATGCATGCATGCACGTATGCGCGCATGGTGTGCGTGTGCGCGCCGTTTCTGGGTCTTATACTCAAGACCTTGACCTCTCACTTGGCTGAAGGCTGGCTCTCTACCACTTGAGCCATGCCTCCACTTGCAGCTCATTGGTGGCTAATTGGAGATGAGGGTGTAAGGCTGGCTTTAACTGCCGTCCTCAGATGTCAGCTAGGATTATTTGTATAGACATGAGCTACGCTATTTAGCTTGACTTATTTTGAAAAAACATCAGCTTAATCAGCTTTTAATCTCTGAAAATAACTTCCGTAGCTAATATTTTGTTCAGCCATTTAGTACTTATGATTAGGTTTTTGCCAATTTTTACGAAATCTCCCATCCTCCCTTCTTCCTGCGTGGAGCTTGAACTCTGGGCCTGAACATTGTCCCTGAGCTCTTGATCTCAAGGCTGTCTCTCTACCACTTTGAACCACAGCGCCACTTCCAGTTTTCTGGTGGTTAATTGGAGATAAGAGTCTCAGGGATGTTTGTACCTGTGCTGCCTCTGAATGGCGATTCTCAGATCTTAGCCTCCCGAGTAGCTAGAATTACAGGTGTGAGCCTCCTCACCCGTCAAAGTTTAATTCAGTTAAAATTGTGCTTTTTACCCTGGGACTCCCTGTCATTTATTTTTCAGAGCAAGAAATTGAAAAACCAAAACATTTTTTAACTTTCAGAATACTATTTGTCGAAGCTACATAATGCTACTATTTTAATTTTGAACAAATAAGCAGTATATAAATGTGATACTACACACTTTTTTCTATTGTGTTAATTTGTTTAATATGAGATTTAGTTTTGATCTGCATAGGTTGTGAAATGTTTGTGTTTTTTTTTGTTTTTTGGTTTTTTTTTTGCAGATGTTGGAGCAGATGTATTGGATTTAGCAGAAACAATGGTTGCTTCTGCCGATGGTCTTATTTATGAACCAGTAAGTTTGATTTAGTGTTTAAAATATATGCTTTAGGAATTGAACCCTTGGAATCACTTTGAATTGGCTAGTAGTTGGTTATCTTTATTACAAATATTTTTTCCTATTTCAAAAGTAATCCATATTCTGTGGAAAATTTAGGTGGGAACAGGGTTGAGCATTGAGACTGAAATGAAAAAAAAAATGACTATTAACATTTTAGAAATACAAGAAATAACTATTAACATTTTAGATAAATACTGAATTCTTTTATATTCATATTCATTTTTTTTATTTTCTTTTGTGCTGATACTAGGACTGGAAGTTAGAGCCTTGGGTTCTCTCTTGTCTTTTTCATTGAGGGCCTTACCAGTTGAACTACATTTCCGCATTCAGCTTTTTGCTGGTTAATTGCAGATAAGAGTCTTATGGATTTTGCTTCTTCGGCTGGCTTTGAACCAGGATCCTAAGATCTCGCCTTCCTTAGAAGCTAGGATTACAGGTGTGAATCACTGGCTTCTGGTTTGCTTTACTATTATTGTATGGTTTTCATTTTCTTTTTGAGCTTTCTAATAGTTTCCAGTTTCTCTTTTTTTAGTTGTCACAGTGGTGAAATTTTTGTTTTTCTAGGAATTTGGAAATGTATCTTACACTGCTTCTACCAAATTGAAAGATTGTTTAAAAATACTTGAGTTGTGGCTGGGAGTTTGGCCTAGTGGTAGAGTGTTTGCCTAGCATGCATGAAGACCTGGGTTCGATTCTTTGGTACCACATGCATAGAAAAAGCTAGAAGTGGTGCTGTGGCTCAAGTGGTAGAGCTCTAGCCTTGAGAAAAAAAAAGTCCAAGAACAGTGCTCAGGCCCTGAGTTCAAGCCCAGGATTGGCAAAAATAAAAATAAAATGCTTGAGTTGTAATGTTTGACACACTCAATTTAACATTTTAAGGTACTCCAGAATGGGCAGGCTGGCTGACCTCCCTCCCTCCCTCCCTCCCTCCCTCCCTCCCTCCCTCCCTCCCTCCCTCCCTCCTTTCCTTTTGTGCCAATCCTGGGGCTTGAACTTAGGACCCAAGCACTGTCTCTGAGCTTTTTCTCTCAAGGTTAGTGTACTATTTAAGCCACAGCTCCATTTCAGGTTGTTTTGAAATAGATATTTCTATAGAAAAATAATTATTGACATTCTAACCCTGTCTTTCTGACATGGTTTCCCCCCTAGCAAATTTGATTTTATAATAATTTTTCATATGAAGCTAGTCACTTCTAAATTTATATAAAATGTTATAACAATTGTACTATTATCTGGAATTTTACATCTAGTAGCTGATTATTAGGTAAACATATTAAAAATAATTGAGCTGGGCACTGGTGGCCTACACCTCCCTTCCTACTTACTCAGAAGGCTGAGCTCTTAGGATCCTAGGCCAGAAAGTCCATGAGACTCCCAATTAACCACCAAAAAGCAGAAGTGGGGCTGTGGCTCAGGTGATAGAGCATCAATTTTAGTGAAAAAGATGTGCAACAATACCCAAGCTCAAGCCTCAGTACTACCACACACAAAAAAAAGAAAAATAGTTGACTTTTAACACTGTATTATTGTTTCCATTTCCTTCCGTTTCCTAACATTCTTAGGTTTTTTTAATCACTTTGTGGAGTGACTTAACATTTTTTTCGTTTTGGCCAGTCCTGGGCTTGAACTCAGGGCCTGAGCACTGTCCTTGCACTTTCTCAAGGCTAGAGCTCTACTACTTGAACCACAGTACCATATTCAGCTTTTTCTATGTATGTAGTATTGAGGAATTGAACCTGGGTCTTTGTGCATGGTAGGCAAACACTCTACCACTAGGTCAAACTTCTGCGCCCCCTACCCTTTTTTTTTGTTGGTTGTAGGGCTTGGACTCTGGGCTTGGGCGCTATCGCTGAGCTCTTTAGCTCAAGGCTACTGCCCTACCCCTTGAGCCACAGAGCCATTTCTGTTTTTCAAGTGGTTAATTGGAGATGAGTTTCATGTTCTTTAGTGCCTGGGCTGGATCGAACAACGATCCTCAGATCTCAGCTTCCTGAGTAGCTAGGATTACAGGCATGAGCCACTGTGCCTGACCCAGCCATTTTTTTTTTTTTAACAAAAATATATGGGTTGTGATTTATAGACTTCTACCATGACTGCCCCTGTGGCTCATGGGAAACCTGCTTGCCATGCAAATGCAAGTTTGGCCAAGGAAAGGATTCTTTCGTGCTGCTTCTTATCAAGAATCAGGGCTTTTAGTTGCTTGGATTTCATACTTGGTTTTTCTCTTCAGCTTTCTCTCATAGTAATGATGATAGCATCAGTTAGATGATTTTTAAATCCTAAAATACTATTTTGCACATGCAGCAGATTATTAACTTGCATTTGTTCTAATAATGGTAAATAACTGATCAGGGAATCATACATGCTTGGTATAATTTGTTATTTTTAAGTAAAGTTCCATTAAAGGGGCGGGAGTTTGGCCTAGTGGTAGAGTGCTTGCCTAGCATGCATGAAGACTGAGGTTCTATTCCTTGGTACCACATACATAGAAAAAGCCAGAAGTGGTGCTTTGGCTCAAGTGGTATAGCTCTAGCCTTGAGAAAACCCAAGGATAATGTTCAGGCCCTGAGTTCAAGCCCCAGGACTGGCATCCCCCCCCCCCCCCAAAAAAAAACCCAAAACCCAACCAAACAGAAACAGATTTGATCTGTACAGTTTGATCAGTAGAAGATGAATACTAATCAGGTGTGTCATTTTAGTAACGCTCTGCATTGCTCTTCCCTCTGCTAACTATTCAGGTTGAGGCCTGACAATGGAGGTTCTCGAAGCCAGGCCCTGAGTTCAATCCTCATGATCAATACACACATACGCGCACACACACGAGTTTTAGGTTTATCTTTGTGATTGTTGTTCTTAACGTACTATGTGAAGCTATTTCTTTTCTCTTCTTTCCCCTTATGGTTTATTTCATGTTGTTACTGTATCTGACTTTGTTACTGGGTATATTGTATATACATTTACTTTTTTATTTGAAAAAGGGAAGGTAAGGGAAAAACAAACTGAGTGGGGGGGGAGGTGCAGGGAGGGAAAGTGGGAGAAAAACATGGGAAGGGGTAACAGTGTTCAAGAAGTAATGTACCCACTACCTGATGAATATAACTATAAGCTCTCTGTACCTCACTCCGATAATTAAAAAAAAATTGTGATGTGTGCAAACCCAAGGAGATTTGACAGTGCTACTGTATTTTCTTTCGTTTCAGGTAATATTTGAACTTTCACCACAGCAAAAAGAGTGGCAGAGGTAAAGCTAAACTATTAGCATCTGTAGAAATCTAAATCTTGGATCTTGTTTTGTCTATTATAAACTTTTTATTGCTTAGCATGGTTCTCTGGTTGAATTATCAAAAATTGAAAACTATCAGATATTAGGAAAGTCATACATCTTTTTCCCTAATTTGTATCATAAATTTTAAAGTGAACTATTGATATATAATATTTTTCTGTTTGTTTGAAAATATACTTATCTTTTTTCTTAATACTAGTATGTAGATTGAAAGTCCATTTTATAGATTGACTAGATTAATTGTATTCTTATTGGTGGACATTTAGATTGCATCCACAAGTCTAATGTTCAAATCGATACCAGTAAACATTTGAATCCAATTACATTTTTTATGTTTATTTATTTATTTCTTTTTTCTTGGCAGTACTAGAGATTAACTTGAGGCCTTGAGCTTGCCAGGCAGGCCTTTGAGCCACACCCCTAGCCCTTGTAATTTATATTTTGGATGCAGACTTGCAGTTCAGTTCGGGGCTAGTCTTACATCCTGTGATTATCACTGGATCTCGGGCTGACTCCCCACCACCAGGCTTGTTTGTTAAGAGGAGATCTTGCTGACTTTTTGCTTGTGCTGACCTTGAACTCATTCTCTCAAGCCCTGCTTTCCAAGTCACTAGGATTCCAGGTGTGGGCCATTGTAGTCAGTCTCTGAATTTCAGACTGTGTACATAGTGTTCTAAATATGTAAGTGGGGGAAATTCCTAGAAATAGGCATTTCTGTTTCAGATGATCGCTAACGTAATATTGTCATACATGATACATATATTCTTCCAAATATTTTTTTTACTTATATAGCTTAAAGCCATGTGAGCCCACAATGAGTATAACTAAATTGGAAAGTCTGTTTTTGCAGTGAAATGGGTGAAAATTAATCATTGAATTTAGTGTTTATGAATCAGTTGAAGATCTTCTAAGCTCCCCCATTGGGATTTAGTTCTTATAAAAGTACTTGATCTTGCTGTATATTGGTTGTTTTCTTCTTTATTTTTTATTATTATTATTTTATTTATTTATTTATTTATTTTTTTGCAGTTCCTGGGGCTTGGATTCAGGGCCTGAGCACTGACCTTGGGCTTTCCTTAAGGCTAGCACTCTACTACTTGAGCCACAGTACCACTTCCGGCTTTTCTATGTATTGGTACCGAGGAATTGAACCCCGGTCTTCATGTATGCTAGGCAAGCACGCTACCACTAGGCCAAACTCCTGGCTCTTGTTCTTTATTTGTAAAAACCTTTTGTGTTTAAAAGTACATATGTTTGTCAAGTGTGCTGGCTCATGCCTATAATCCCAGCAGTTTAGTGGGCTGAGATATATGGATCTTGAAGCCAGCCCAGGCAGAAACACTGGAAGTGCAGGTGTGGCTCAAGTGGTATAGAGTACCAGCTTTGAGTGAAAAAGCTAAAGGACCTTGTCCAGGCCCTGAGTCCAGTACCAGCACCAAAGATGACTTTCTAACTTAAATTCATAATATAAATTTAAAAAATTTAAATAGGTCTGTTTTACCTGTGAACTAATTGTGTGTGTGGCATATATATATTTTATTTCCTACTTACATTTCTACAAAACTCTTAATGTCTAATTTTTTCCAAGTGTGTGTGTGTGTGTGTGTGTGTGTGTGTGTGTGTGTGTTGCTACGTTCTTTTATATAGTTTGCAGCAGAATTGAACTTTTAGAAAGTAGGGTTCTCCTCATTATACTATAGCAAAATCCATAGAGCTCATTCTTGGTGTGATATGTCTTGTGAGTTGACACACATATAACATGTGTCTGCTGGTAGCATCTCATCAGCAATAGTTACTGCCCTGATTTCTCTGTTCACTGTATACATTTTACAATTAAAGATACATAATTCAATGATACACTATTAAATGGGGATTGACAGATCAAGGGAAGAGATGAATTTGATTGGGGTACTTTATGTATGTGTGGAAATATCATAATAAATATTCCCTTCCCACATGTACAACTATTGGATTCTCATAAATATCTTTATTTATTTTATTAAAGAGTTTATTAACATTGATTTTTACATCATATTTCAAATGACATATTTAACAAACAAGTATTCAAGAAGGGAATCTATACAATCACTGGCACTTAGATTTTAGAACATAATTAAAATTAGGCCAAGGGTTTGTATGTCATATATACATACTAATCTATGTAATAAAACATTATGTCTATACTGTCATAAATTTTTATGTGTGTGTAGTTGTGTTTATATTTCCAGTACCATGTCCATAGCATTGGGTATGCAAATATTGAGTCCTCACTCTTGTACTGTTTGGATCTAATAGCCACATATTAAGGATACCATGCGCCTTTTGTTCCTTTGGTCTTGACTTGTCTCACTCAACATGATTCGCTTTAGATTCATCCACTTCCCCGCGAATGCCATTATTTTATCTTGTGTGTTGGCTATGTAGAATTCCATTGTGTATGTGTGTGTGTGTATGTATATGTGTGTGTGTGTGTGTGTGTGTGTGTGTGTGTGTATGTATGTATTCTCTCTATATATATCACATTTTCTGCAGTTGTTCATCTTCAATAGGGCATCTGGATTGTTTGTTTCCATCGCTTGGCTATTGTGAATAGTGCAGAGATGAACATAGCTGAGCAGGTGTCCTTATCATATCCTCGTTTATGGTGTTCAGGATAGATGCCCAGGAGGGGTATGGCGGGATCATAGGGAAGGTCTATTTTCAGTTCTTCAAGAAACCTCCACACTGCTTTCCAGAGTGGCTGAACTAGTTTACAATCCCACCAGCAATGCAGTAGGGTTCCTTTTTCTCCACAACCCTGCCAGCATCTGTCATTGTCATCTTGGCCATTCTTGTTGGGGTAAGGTGGTATCTTAGGGTTGTTTTTATTTGCATTTCCTTTATGACCATGGATGATGAGCATTTTCTCATATGCTTTTCTGCCATATTAACCTCTTCTTTTGATAAGTCTCTTTAGTTCCCTTGCCCATTTAGTGAAGAGTTTGTTGGGTTTGGGGAGATTAGTTTCTTGAGTTCTCTGTAGATACTGGATATTAAGCATTTGTCTGATGTATTCTTGGTAAATATCTTTTCCCAGTTGGTTGGCTGTCTCTCTACTTTAGTGGCTATGCTTTTATCTGTGCAGAAACTTTTTATTTTTAGGTAGTCCCATTTATTGAGTCTCTCTCCAATCTGTTGTGACCCTGGGATTCTGTTCAGGAATCTTTTGCCTGTGCCTATGAGTTCCACTGTCTCTCCAACTCTTACTGTGTAGCAATTTCAATGTTTCCGGTCTGACATTGAGGTCTTTGATCCATTTTGAGTTAATGCTTGTGCGTGGCGAAAGGCTAGGGTCAATTTTTAGTTTTCTGCATGTGGTTGCCCAGTTTTGCCAGCACCAATAATTGAATAGGCTGTGTTTGTTCCACTGTATATTTTTGGCTCTTTTGTCAAATACAAGTTGACTATACGTATGTGGTCCACCCTTCTCTTTTCCTGCTTTCGTGGTAATGACCAGAGAAAACTGGATACACTTACTTTTGGAATAAAATCCTATAATAAAAAGCATACTTTTTCAACCAAAGCAGCTAATCGTTGTGTTTGAATCAATTTCAGCTGTCTCTGGATGCCTTGCTATTTTTCTGAATTATGGTTTATGTCAAATTTAGGATGCTGCAGCTGATTCAGAGTAGGCTACAAGAAGAACATTCTCTTCAGGATGTGATATTCAAAAGTGCTTTTAAAAGTTCATCCACTGCTCTTCCGCCCAGGTGAAGTATCATGGAATTATTACGAATTTCCTAAAAACTAGTCCTATTTGTTGTAATGTTAAATGTAAACTAGTCTACTTGATTAATTTTATCAGTATTTTTCTTTGAAGGAGAAAATAGATTCGTCTTGTACCATGACAGTGGTTTAGTTAATAAATTTTGGGATTTTTTTTAAAACTCTGGATTATTTTGAGTATATTCTTTCATTTTTATTTGATTAACTTTTTTTTTTCAGTGTCAATACAATACTGAGGATTGAACTCGGGGCCTGAATGTCATCCCTTAACTTTTTGCTCAAGGCTGGAGCTCTTCCCCTTGAGTCACAGCTCCACTCTCAGCTTTTTTGGAGGGTAATTGGAGATAGGAGTCTCATAGACTTTCCTGCCTGGGCTGGCGGTGAACAATAATCCTCATATCTCTGCCTCCTGAGTAACACAGGTTATGGGCCTGAACTATCAGCACCCAGTCAGAATTACTGTTTTGTGTGTTATCATTCTTCCCTTGGGCTTAGGCCTTTGGTTAGATTCAGATTTGTGTTAAGTACTTGTGTAGATGTGTAATTATGATATAAAGTCTGGACATTTTGTAGAGGTATGATTCTAATAACTGTGAAGTTTAGGCAGTGGCTGCCCTACTGCTGTCTTTCCTTGTCTAATAGGTACTTTTTTTTTTTTTTTTTTTTTTGCCAGTCCTGGGGCCTGAGCAGTGTCCTTGGGTTTTCTTAAGGCCAGAGCTTTACCACTTGGGCCACAGCACCACTTCCAGCTTTTTCTATGTATGTGGTACTGAGGAATCGAACCCAGGTCTTCGTGCATGCTGGGCGAGCACTCTACCACTAGGCCAAACTCCGGGCCTGGATTTATAGTACTTTTTATCTTCTGTGGTGTTTGCAGCATAGAATGGTAACCTTTGGATGTATTCAAGCATCATAACTCTGTCTTGTAGGGAAGATGACTTGTCCCAGTCTCCAGATGCATGCAGAATCCGAGGACATCTCAACGTTAATAAAGTAGCAGGAAATTTTCACATAACCGTGGGCAAGTATGTCCTTTTCCCTTATGAAAGTTCCTTAGACAAGGATGCAGCTTCATTAAAAGCACATTCTCTCCTAAACAGATAACATACAGCTAACTACTAAATGCCTGCCTAAACTGATGTGTTTTTCTGATGTCTGAAGATTGAGATTTGGAATGTCAGGTTATTTTGTATATTAAAGTAATGATCTGCATCACATATGAATTAAAATCTGTTCCTTGGTAAGTTTTAAAAGTAGCCAGAGATCTCTTACCTCAATATTTCATTAATGTGTTCATTGACTTATGTTATTAGGCATTTTAAAATTACATCTTTTACTTTAGAATTTGGTTTTATCTAACTTTCTTGTTTATATCAAACTACTACAGTGGCTGGCTAGCTTTAGAAGAATATTTTGATATAGTTAGAAATTATTAGTGTCTAGTATAAAGTTGAATTAGGTAAAAGTTATGGAAAAATTATGAAACACTGTGCTCTCTCTTTCCCTAGTACTGGGGATTGAAATCTGGACCTTATACATGCTAGACAATGCTATCTACCATTTGATCCACATATTACAGGCCTCTCCTGTTTGTTTGTTTGTTTTTGTGGGTCATACGGCTTGAACTTAGCCTCGACACTTTCCCTGAGCTCTTCAGTTCAAGGCTACTGCCTTACCCTTGAGCCAAGCTCTACTTCCGTTTTCTAGAGGTCAATTGGAGATAAGTCTCCGGTCTCTGCCAAGCTCTGCCAAGCTCGGTGGCTCACTCCTGTAATCCTAGCTACTCAGGAGGCTGAGATCTGAGGATCAAGTTCAAAGCCAGCCTGGCACCAAAGGACCTGAGACTCTTATCTTCAATTAACCTCTAGAATATGAAAAGTGGGGCTTGGCTCAAGGGTGGGGTGGTAGCCTTGAGCTGAAGAGCTCAAGGACAGCGCTCAGGCCAAGTTCAAGCCCCAAGACCCCACCTCGCACAAATCCCCCCACCAAAAAAAAGTCTCAGGTCCTTTGTGCCTGGGCTGGCTTTGAACCTTGATCCTCGGATCTCAGCCTCCTGAGTAGCTAGGATTACAGCCATGAGCCACCCTGCCCAGCTCCTGTTGGTTTGTTCTTGAGCTAGAGTCTTGTTAACTTTACCTGGGATGGATTTGAACTTGTCATTTTCCTGCTTCTCAAGTATGTGGGATTGCAGGCATAAATAACACTTGTGGCTCAAACCCTTTATTTTATTTTATATTTTCCCTGTCCCTAGGCTTGAATTGATGCCTATGTACTGTCCCTTAGCTTTTTCAGTGAATATTTTGCTCTACCGCTTGATCCACACCTCCTCTTGTATTTTGTTTGTTTGTTTGTTGTTGTTGTTTTGGGGTTTTTTTTGGAGGTCAGTTGGGGATAACAATCTTATGGACTTCCTTTCCTGGGCTGGCTTTGAACCATGAGCCTCAGATGGCTGCCTCCCAATAGCTAGGATGACAGGCGTGAGCCACTGCGCCCCTCTCTTCCTATATCAGTTCTCAGAGCAGCCTGTTCTCCACTGAACATTCCCTGGGACTGGATTTCCAGTCTGATGGGTTAACAATGCAATGTGCCAGAAACTGTCTAGATGAATTCATTTGACTTCATCCTGAAGGATATTAACAAGTGTCAGAACTACTAGAGAGTGACCTAATTTGAATTGTAACTTAATTTTTTGAGAGAGTTAATTTTTTGAGATACTTATTTATGCTGCTATTTTCAATTTTTTTTTTCTATTACTGGGGCTTGAACTCGGGATCTGGGTGCTGTCCTTGCACCTTTTTGTGCTCAAAGGTGGTACTTGAACCACAGGTCTACCTTCAGCTTTTTGGTGGTTAACTGGAGATGAATCTCATGGACTGTTCTACATGGGTTGCTTTGAAGCATGATCCTGAGATCTCAGCCTCCTGAGTTGCTAGAACTGAAAGTGTCAGCTACCAGCATGTGGCTGTTTCCAAAAGCTCTAAGGATGTCTTTGAACAAGAAAAAGGGTAAAGTAGTTATTTATTTCTCTCTGGTTAAAAGGGAAGCCATTGAAGTCATATATAATGTTGCAATTTGATGATTTAGAAAAGATTGCGAGTTATGGATTCCTGGGTATGTTGCTTTTCTGAAGCAGAAGCAGGATCCTGGGGAATGAGGATCTCAATAGAGACCGGGATTACCTGGGACAGGGTATTCTTGCTAGTAGTGAGTCTGAGGTCATAGGGGTTGTCTGGAGCACAGATGACTGTACTGGACTTTAGAGGACTTTGGATGGAAGTGCACTTCTCTAATTTTACATGTTTACACTAAGGTTTTCTTTTTGTTGTTGTTTTGATGCCTCTATTGGGCCTTGGCATTTTTGCTCAAGGTGAGTGCGTTACCATTCTACTTCTAGCTTTTGGTAGTTTCTGGAAAATGAGGGTCTCTCTGACCTGCCTGGGTTGGCTTTGAACTGTGATCCTCAGATCTCAGCCTCCTGAGTAGTTAGAATTGCAGGTGTGAGCCACCAGTGCCTGATCATAGCTTTTTTGGGGGGGGGATTATTTTTAAGTGCTTGCACAATATGAGTCGTTAAGGTCTACTAGGAGAAACACACTATAAAATGTAGCAGTTGGCAATTAGAAAACATGGCAGACAGTAGATTGTATCCCTTAATTTAGGCAGAACTCAAATTCTGTACAGGCAGCAATGAAATTAACCATGATGGACTCTACCTGATGCCAGGAAAGAAGGTTTGCTTGAACAAAAGTCCAAGCTTTGTGAAAATAGGAAGTGTTTAAAGCCTGTGGATATTCATTCTTTATTAGCAGTAGTTTGCAGTAAGTATTTAAATGTATTATATGTTTTTAAGTAGGACCAGGAATTTCATTTGCTATCAGACTTATTGTCATGTCCATAAACCTTGGTGAAAAATGTAATTTGGGTAATCCAAAGTTGCCAGCCCCATGATAGATATTTTTCTGGATAAGGAAAGCATAAACCACTGTTAGTAAACACTGATACCTTTGGAAATTTAAGTTTTGTACATTCTTAATAGTGTTTCTGAATGAATTTGGCCTAACATTATGAGACAAACAAAGGCTGTGTTTATGACTGAAACTCGGAGGGCCAGGAGTTTGGCCTAATGGTAGAATGCTTGCCTAGCATGCACGAAGACCCTGGTTCAATTCCTCAGTACCATATACTTAGAAAAAAGCCAAAAATGGTGCTGAGGCAAGTGGTAGAGCCCTAACCTTGAGAAAAAGAACCCAAGGACAGTGCTCAGGCCCTGAGACCAAGCCGAGGATTGGCCAAAAAATTTAAAGAAACAAAAAGAATGAAACTCGGTGTTTGAGTAATTTCACTAACTGTTAAGTGACAGTTTTTTGGGGTTTTTTTGACCAGCCCTGGGGCTGGCCTGCGCACTGTCCTTGGACACTTTTGCTCAAGGCTAGCACTCTGCCACTTGAGCCACAGCACCACTTCTGGCTTTTTCCTGTATATGTGATACCAAGGAATCAAACCTAGGTCTTCGGGTATACTAGGCAAGCACTCTACCACTAGGCTATGCTCCCAGTCCCAGTGACAGTTTTATGTTGTGTGATTTTTGGACCTGGAATCTGGTACAAATGAAATCTTCTTTCCTAACTCATTAACAATGTAATTTAAGAAGTTCTGCCTTTGCTAAGAGTTAAATTTGTACTGTAATGACTTCATTAATGGAGAGTATAAGAAAGGCTCTGTAGACTTGAAATATCTTTGAAGCAGTGAATGTGTTTAAATCAAACATGCACAGATTTAATTTTTCAAAGATGATACATGTAAGATTTCATTAGTGATCACCACTAAACAGATAATAATTAAAGATGACTTTTTTTGTTGTTGCAGTCGGGCACTGTCCTTGGACACTTTTTGCTCAAAGCTAGCACTTTACCAATTGAGCCACAGTGCCACTTCTAGTCTTTTCTGTATATGTGGTACTGAAGAGTCAAACCCAGGGCTTCTTGCATGCTAGGTGAGCACTCTACCACTAGGCCATGCCCCTGGCCCTCGAGGTCACTTTTGAAAGCAGAAATTCTTAGCTCTGAACCTCAGTAAGCCAAATGTACTTTTTCTGCAAAACTGATGGACTGTGTATTGACTATTGTCAACACAGTTGTCAGTTATTGGATTTTCAATTTCTTCAATAGAAATTTGTGAAATCTGTATTGTTCTTAGGAAACTATAGTAGCCTTGATTTTGCATCTTGGCCCACAAAGCTTTGGAATAGTGACTAGCTGGCTCTCCATTAAAAAAAAATTCCGGTCCCTATTTTAGGATATTGCTGAAATGACAGGAAGGACATGCCATGTGGGCATTACATTATGTTGTACTCCAAACAGTGCATCTTAGGATGCAAATCCTAAGTTACTTGTGAATTTTAATGTTATTACTTTAAAATCCTTTTCCTTCTTTCAGGGCAATTCCACATCCTCGAGGGCATGCACACTTGGCAGCACTGGTCAACCATGACTGTAAGCACTCGTGAAATGCTTCTTTCAGTGTGGATAGCTGAGTGTGTGTGTGTGTGTGTGTGTGTGTGTGTGTGTGTGTGTGTTGCTACTGTGGAGTAACACGGGTATGGGGAGGGACACCCGGGGCCAGCCTGAAGTCCCCTGGAACCGAGCGAGATGGTAAGTATCCATGACCCAGCCCTCCCCCAATTACCAGGGAGAAAACAACACTGAGCCAGGAGCTGTGTTAGCCATGAAAGCGCAGCAGATCTCAGGTTTATTGCGTCAGGCACTTAGTTATATACTGTTGGGGAAAGAGAAGGTGGGAACTGGGAAGCTAGCCAATAGGAAGAGGGCCACCGTGCTATCACTAAGGGTCCGGTCCGGGGCAAACTTTTAGGTACTAGGCGGGACCAGTGCAGGAAAGCGTGTGAGACCTGCGCTGCTGGGGTGGGGGCTCTTACACAGAGATGCCTTAAGAGAGGTATGCAAGGAACTCGAGCAATGCCTGGCCAAAGCCCTTTAATGGCCCCTGAGCCGGAATGATGAACAGGCCTCAGAGATGAAGGTCAGGCCCCAACATGTGTGTGTACACAAGCGTGCATAGACATAAAGCTATAAAAGTGAGCTGTTTAAAAACAACTTTATTTCCTTAGATTCTTTTTATTTCCTGTTGGTTGTGGGGCTTGAACTGAGTCTGGGCGCTGTCTCTGAACAGCTCAAGGCTACCACCCTACCCCTTGAGCCACAGTACCATTTTGGGTTTTCTAGTGTTTAATTGGAGATAAAAGTCTCATGGGCTTTAGTGCCTGGGCTGGCTTTGAATGGCAATCCTTAGATCTCAGCCTCCTGAGTAACTAGGATTATGGGCGTGAACCACTGCCTGGCACCTCTTCGATTCTTTAAGCTACCTATATTCGCATTTAATTTTAGCTCCAACTTGCAAAGATTAGGAAAGAAAATATTGATTCTCCCTTGTGGATGATGCAGTCTATTTTTGTAGGTAATGAAGAGAATGTATCAGAGTTTTATTTCTGCTGGTAAGCCTAAATGTACATATTCCCATACACACATGAAGTTATTTTGGTATAATGATGGTCCCAATTTTTTATATTAATGAAGAAAATGTGTCCGAGGTTTACTTTAGTTTATGACCCTAAATGTGGACATATTGCCATGTACAAATAAAGTTGTTTTGATGTAATAATAGTTATAAATCTTATGAAAATTTACTTTAGAAAATGAAAATAATAAATTTTATGAAAAATCACTTTGGTCATAGGGATAGTGTCTTTTGAAAATCTATGTGGCTACATTTCTGGTTCTATTCCACTGTTTTTTATGCTGTCCTTGGGCTTTTTCAAGGCTAGAGCTCTAGCTCTTGAGCCACAGCACCATTTCCAGCTTTTTCTATGTATGTGGTACCGAGGAATTTGAACCAGGGTTTTCTTCATGTGTGCTAGGCAAGCACTCTACCTACTACTAGGCCAAACTCCCTGCCCTCCATTGTTTTTAGTATTTATTTTTCAACCAGTGCTGTTGCTTTTTGTTACCGTGGAATTTAAAGTCTAGCATTATGATACTTCTAACATTGTTCTTTCAGCTCAGGATTATTTTGGGGACTTGAGCTCCTTTTTTTTTGCCATGTGAATTTTAGAACTAATTTTCCTATTTTGAAAAGAATTGACTTTAAGATTTTGAATCTGTAGATTGCTTTTAGTCATCTGCCCGTTTTCATGGTATTGATGGCAATCTGAGCATGAGAGATCTTTTAACCTCCTGGGGTCTTCTCTAATTCCTTTAAGATTTTGTGGACTCTTATTGTAGAGGTCTTTTACCACTGTAGTCAAGTTTATGTAGGGTTTTTTTTTATTTTTTTAGGCTATTATGAATGGAATGTTCTCATTTCTTTCTTAGCCTGTTCAGTGTTCGTAAGTTACTGACTTCTATATGTTGATTTTATATCTTTTTTTTTGAGGACCTAGGAAATTTGGGGTGGATCTTTTTTTTTTTTTTTTTTCTTGCCAGTCCTGGGGCATAAACTCAGGGCTTGGATACTTTTTGCTCAAAGACAGCACTCTGCTACCACTTGAGCCACAGGGCCACTTCCAGCTTTTTCTGTGTATGTGGTTCTAGGGAATCAAACCCAGGACTTTGTGCATACTAGGCAAGCATACTACCTTTAGGCCACACACCTGGCCCTTGAGGATCTTTTTAGAACAACATTATATTATCTGAGAATGGGGATAGTTCTACTTCTTTCTTGTTTGAGTCTGTTTTAAGTTTTCATTTTTTTTTTTATACCTCTGACTAGGAATTTTAGTACTCTTAAGAGTGAGAAGAGGGCTGGGAGCATAGCCTAGTGGTAGATTGCTTGCCTAGCATGCACAAAACCCTGGGTTTGATTCACTGGTACCACATACTCAGAAAAGGCCAGAAGTGGTGCTGTGGCTCAAGTGGCAGGACACTAGCTTTGAGCAAAAAGTGTCTAAGGAAATGCCTAGGCCCTGAGTTCAAGCCCCAGGGCTGACAAAGAAAAAGTGATAAGAGTGGACATTTGTATCTTGTTCCTGACTTTAGAGAAAATGATTTTGGATATTTCCCATTTAGTATGATGTTGGCTATAAGTTTGTCTTAAATAGTCTTTATTATACTGAGAGATTCTATTCTTAGGGGTTTTTTTTCTAAGCTTTTATAATAAAAGGATATCAAGGGTTGGTGTTGTTGTTGTTGTTGTTGTTGTTTTTCCTTACAGTTCTAGGGTTTGAACTCAGGGCCTGAGCACTATTCTTGGGTTTTGGTTTGTTTTGTCAATTGTGGGGCTTGATCTCTGGGCCTGGGCATTGTTCCTGAGCTCTTTAGCTCAAGGCTACTGTCCTACCCCCTGAATTCTTGTGGTTAATTGGAGATGTCTCCCCACTTTAGTGCCTGGGCTGGCTTTGAACTGCGATCCTCAGAGCATAGTCTCCTGAGTAGTTAGGATTACAGGCATGAGCCATGTGCCTGGCTTGTTCTTGGGTTTTCTCCAGGTTAGAGCTCTACCACTTAAGCCTCAGCACCACTTTCAGCTTTTTCTATGTATGTGATACCAAGGAATCCATTGAACCCACATTTTGTGCATGCTAGGCAAGCACTCTTACCACTAGGCAAAACTCCCAGCTCAGGATACTGAGTTTTGTCAAAGGCTTTTTTTTTTTTTAACATGTGAGATGCTCAGAGATCTTTGTCCTTAGTTGTCCATGTGCCATGTTGCATTTATTGATGTATATATGTTGAAAAAGTGAACTAAAAATTTCAGAAATGAAAAACTCAATACCAAAAACTCAATTGAAGGCCAAAACAAAAGAATGGAACAAGTTAAAGAAAGAGTATCAGGGATTGAAGTAAAATAAAAATTAGCTATATCAGGCAAAAGACAATCTTTAGTGTATCCAGCAAAACTTGAAGGGATCTTACATGAAAAAAAGACAAAGAAAGTAGAAAATAAGGAAAAAATAAACTCTGCTAGTTGAGCACATTAGCCAAGGAGGAATAGGGAAGAAATTGGCCTCTTACAAATTGATGAAATATAATGTAATTTTCAATATTAAACTCTACTATTCAAAGGCATAGAACAGCAGATTAGATTAAAAATAAACAAGATGCAAGCTGGACATGGTGGCTCAAGCTTCTGGAGGCTGAGATCTGAGGATGGAGTGTCAAAGCCAGCTTGGGCAATAAAGTCCATGAGACTCTTATCTCCAGTTAATCTCTAGAAAAGGGGAACTGGCGCTATGGCTCAAGAGGTAGGGCAGTAGCCTTGAGCTGAAGAGCTCAGGGACAGCACCCAGGCCCGGAGTTCAAGCCCCATGACCTACCAAAAAAAGGAAAGAATCCACAAATGGGGGAATAACAATTGTTAACATATATACACCAAATACTGGCCCACCTAAGCTCATTAAGCAGACTTTTCTGGACTTACCAGAAGATTTAAATGCCCTCTTTCACCAACAGATAGACTTACCCAGAGTCACCAAGAATCCTTGGCACGAAATGATATTCTATATACCAGGTCTTTAAAAAATATATATATATATGTAAATTTTATTTGTTTGTTTGTTTGTTTATTGCTTGCGAGTCCTGGGCCTTGAACTCAGGGCCTGAACACTGTCCTTGGGCTTTTTCCTCAAGGCTAACATTCTACCACTTGAGCCACAGCACCACTTCCAGCTTGTTTCTATTTATGTGGTACTGAGGAATCGAACCTGGGTCTTCATGCGTGCTAGGCAAGCTCTCAGCCAAACTCCCAGCCCACTAGATGGTCTTAGTAGACTTCTGCAGACTGTTTTATTCAGCAGCTGCACAGTGAACATTCTCAGTAGCTCATTGGGCACTTTTCTAATCTATTTTAGCACACACAACAAGTCTTATCAAACGAAAGTTAAAATAACTCCTTTTCTATCAGATCTTAATGGAATTAACTAGAATTCTACAACAAAAGGTACTGTAATGTCTATATACCTGTATATATCTATGTAGAGTATAGGTATATCTAGATAGATGAGAAGCTATGGATAAACCCAGAAAGTGTATAGATAACTCCGGGTATATTCAAATGCATATCAACTGGAAAAATATAATGTTGCGTGAGTAACACACAAATGTTTTAGAATGTGATGAAAATGAAAACACAAGCTATCAGAGCCCTCGGGGTTCAGCAATGGTGTGGTCTCCAGTGGTCAGTTTAGGCTTTGGGCTCGGGGCTGCTGTTTGGTGGAGGTAGAGCAGGTCGCTGTCTACCAAGAGCCTTTGATGGGCATGTGTTTACTTGTACCCACAGGACTGGGTAGTGATCTTTGGGGGTCTGGCAGTCGCCAGGACATGTGCCAGTCATACAGGCTGTGTGCTCAGCTTCTTTTCTCCTGGGCCACACCAGGGTAACAGCTGCTGACTGTTTTTCTCCAACTCCTATATGGTCCCAGCTGTGGGGCCCTTGGTTGGCTTATTCTGCCCCAAAGTCCCTTGTGGATACCTGTTTGCCAGTACCTGCTAGGCTGGGTTCTACACTCTTGGGGAAATTTGTTCAGTTCTTGAACTGCGCCTGAGGCTCAGCTCCGACTGGGTTTCCCCAACCCTAGATGTGGCCTGAGTGTGCAGAGTTTTGGCCAGCTCGCTCTGCTGGTGGGCAGCTGTTTTAACTTGTATCCAGTGCCCTGGGTAGGAATCATAGGTCATAGGAAAGTGCCCTGTCCCCCCTCTTCTGTGCCATCCTGGTGACGTAGCCAAGGAGCTGCTTTGTTATTTCTTTTGTAGATTTAAGGTTTCGTCATGCATCTAGATCATTATTGTGCCAATGCATAATGTGTACCTTTCTGTGTAGCCAGGTGTCTAAGCATTTACTTCTGCCACATAGGGAACTGAAATGGAGTGTAATCCTCAGTATTTTCACAACTTGTTTCTTTGGAATTAACTTATACTCATCCATTTCTTATTTATATGCATTTCTGTCAACATAATGCTTGAAGTACTTTATTACTATATGTGCAGATGTAAATGCTTTCACTTCAGAACACATGAATTTAATCTGATTTGTAACAGGTACTTTTGAATAATGAAATTTCTCAGTTGTCTTGTTTTTGCTTCTTAGCTTACAACTTTTCTCACAGAATAGATCACCTGTCTTTTGGAGAGGTTGTTCCAGGAATTATTAATCCTCTGGATGGAACTGAAAAAATTGCTGTAGATCGTAAGTATGAACTGGGAAATTGCACTCAGAACCTTGATATTAGTACATTTTAGACACTATTCTTCCTTTTAATGCCCTTGTAAATTGAATCTTAAATGACCAGTTAATGAGTTCTGTGTGTAGAGAGAAGAAATTGAAATGTGTATATTAAATGTGTATATTATAATCCTGATTACTCCAGAGACTGAGATGTAAGGATCTGCTCCAAGCCAGCCTGGGCAGGAAAGTCCCTGAGACTCCTTATCTCCAGTTAACTACCGAAAGTTTGAAGTGGCGCTGCCCCTCAAGGTGGTAGAGCATTAGGCCTGAGCACAAAAGCTCAGGGACAGTGCCCAGGCCCTGAGTTCAAGCCCTAGAACTGACACCAAAAGATGCAAGTTACCCTATTTACTCAGGAGGCTGAGATTTGGGGATCATGATTTCAAGACAACTGAGGCAGGAAAGTCTGAGACTCTTTACTCCATTTAACCAAAAGCAAAAGCCAGAAGTAGAGCTATGGCTCAAGTGGTAGAGTGCTACCCTTGAGGGAAAAAAGTTCAGGTTTATAGGCCCTGAGTTAAAGGGCCAGGAAGAGCAAAAAAAGCCAGTATTTTGAATTAGTGATTACACAATTCTCATAAATATTTAATATACAATAACTTGTATTTAAGAAGCAAATTTAGTATATATCTTTGACGCAATGAAATTTGTACATTAGAAATCAAGTCATAGAACAGAGTAAAAAAATTAGAAGTAAAGGCAGGCAAGAGCAAGAGAATATGAAAAATTGGGCTCAAGTGGTAGAGTGCTTACATAGCAAGCGGAGTTCAGTCCCCTGTACCACCATGCATAAATGAATGTTCTCAATATATGAAAAATGTATATGTTCAGTGCTTTGTACTGCCATAATAAATGAGTAAAAGAAGTAAACAAAATATTCTAACTACATGAAAAGTTGATGTATTAATGGAACATAATGGTACCTCCAAATAATCAAAAAATGAACAAAAGAGTATCAACATAGTAAGAAAATTGTTCATTCTTGTTACAGGTTAAATGTCAAAATGCATCTGTGGTATTTTAAAAACTTCTTTAAGCATGAGCCCATCTGCTTCAGAATCGTTGTTGTTGACAGAATTGCATCTTCGTAGCCAGCCTGCCCATTTGAGATAGATTGCTTTGAGGGAAAGACCCCAGAGTTTTAATTTAAAGAAGCTGCTTAGGTGATTAAAAACAAAACAAAAATCAACAAAAAAAAGCAAAACTACTGTCACATCCTCTACTATGTGTTTGAGATTAAAAATAGTGAGGCCTCCTTGCTTAGATGAAAACTGAACATTTAGAATATAGACTTAGAGAAAACAGATTTTCTCTTATATGAGCTCTTATTGGTAACTTACTGGTGTTTATAAGTTCTAACAGATGCCTAATGGCTATAAAAGACATTAGTTTTGATCACCTAGTACTCCTTGAATGACTTGTTCTGTTAGTACCTATTCCTCATATGTATTCAGTGTCTGGGTAGTTCAGTTTTGGTTTACTTGTGGAAGTTGAAAACTGTGGTTACTGGGTACTGGAGGCTCGTGCCTCTCAGGAGGTTGAGATCTGAAGATTCTGGTTTGAAGCTAGCCCATGCAGGGAAGTCTGTAATACTCTTATCTCCAGTTAACTAGCCAAAAGCCAGAATTGGAGGTGTGGCTCAAGCTGTAGAACACTAGCTTTGGGGAAAAAAAGCCAAGTGCGACTGTGACAATCTGAGTTTAAGCCCCAGTATAAGCAAACATTTTTAAAAATTTGTGATATCCATCACAAATTTATTTATCTTTTTATTTTTTATACTGTAAAGAAACATTCCTTTTATTTTTCCACAAAAAATAAGTTAATGAGGGGGCCAGGAGTTTGGCCTAGTGGTAGAGTGCTTACCTAGCATGCATGAAGGCCCAGGTTCGATTCCTCGGTACCACATACATAGAAAAAAAGCTGGAAGTGGTGCTGTGGCTTATGTGGTAGAGCTCTAGCCTTGAAAAAAGTCCAAGGATGGCACTCAGGCCCTGAGTTCAAACCCCACGACTGACAAAAAAAAAAATAATAAATAATGATGTAAGGTTAAGCAAACTGAACCACTGGCTCATTTTTAACATTCTGTGTGTGTATGTGTGTGCACACATCCACAGGTGCATTTCTATTTTATACTGCCTAGCACCTTGTTTTACCAAGTGTAATTATATCACTGTTATACATTCTTTTTCCCTTTTTTTTTTTAGTGTGGTTACTGGGCTTGAACACAGGCCCTTGGGGCTTTCCTATAGCGTTTTCCCTCAAGGCTAGTGTACTGCCACTGGATCCGCAGCTCCATGTCTGGCTTTTTGATGCTTAATTGGAGTTAGAGTTAGCAACTCCTCATTCTTTCCTACCCAGGCTGCTTTGATCTTGTCACCTGAAAAGCAAGAATTACAGGTGTGAGCCACAGGTACCTGCTTTTGTTTTTTTAATCTGACATTAAGTGAAATATAATATAAAATATCAGGTTTAACTTATTGGCAAAGGATATATTTGGCAGTACTATTGTTGATAAAGGACTGATGAAAAAAATTTTTTTTCTTATTTTAGACAACCAGATGTTCCAATATTTTATTACAGTTGTGCCAACAAAACTCCAGACATATAAAATTTCAGCAGAAACACATCAGTTTTCTGTCACAGAAAGGGTAAGTGAGGTCAACTGATAAAACAATTTTTATTAGCATGTTATAGCTGTTCAGTTATAAGATAAAGTTGGACTTTGGAGAGGTGTTGTCATCCTTCATTTAAAATCAAGAAGTCTTGCTGGGCGTGGTGGCTCACAGCTGTAATCCTAGCTACTCAGGAAGCTGAGATCTGAGGATTGAGGTTCAAAGCTAGCCCAGACACTAAAGAAC
Organism: Megascapheus bottae; assembly: GCF_031878675.1. NCBI lineage: Eukaryota > Metazoa > Chordata > Mammalia > Rodentia > Geomyidae > Megascapheus > Megascapheus bottae. The sequence continues at coordinate 380,139 of NC_143510.1, forward strand.
CTGGGACTCTTGTCTCCGGTTAATCTCAAGAAGAGGGGAAGTGGGACTGTGGCTCCAGGGGTAGGGTGGTAGCCTTGAGCTGAAGAGCTCAAAGACAGTACCTAGGCCCAGAGTTCAAGCCCCATGACCCATCCCCCCCCCCAAAAAAAATTGAGAATTCTTGAAATGAATTGACATTTTTTTAAGTAGAAAAAATAAATATTTGTATGTTCTAGGGCAAAAAAAATTTTTTTTAAATCCGAAGGGTTCCAATTCACTTAGGACTTAAAATTGTGCAATTATGATTATATCAGTGATCTTATTAGCCTCATAATCTGTAATTTTTTGGGTGCCTGTACTGGGACTTGAACCTGGCCTTGCACTGTCTCTTGGCTTTTTTACTCAAGACTAACACTCTACTTGAATTTGAGGGGCCTGAGCACTGGTCCTTGGGCTTTCTCAAGTCTAAAGTTCTACCACCAGAGCTGGCTTTTCTATGTATATGACACTAAGGAATCGAACCCGGGTCTTCATGCATGCTAGGCAAGCACTCTACCACTAGGCCAAACTCCCAGCCCTAACACTCTGTTTTGAGCCACAGCTCCACTTCCAGTTTTTCTGGAGTCAACTGGAGATAAAAGTCTTGCAGACAGTTCTACCCAGGCTGCCTTAGAACCATGGTCCTCACATGTCAGCCTCCCGAGTTATCTAGGGTCACAGGCATGAGCCAGTGGCACCGTGTCATGGATTTTATCGCATTCTTTGTCTTAAATTACAGCAGATTTTTCTCATGTCTGTGTTATCTGTGTTGCAGCTAATGTTCCTACTCTGGACCACATGAGGTTGTTGAAGATCACATAGCACCCCAGTTCATGCTGAACATTGTTTGATAGACAGGAAGAGAGTTTACAACCTCACAGAAGACAGGCAGATCAGTCAATTGTCAGTCAAAGACAAGAGTTTTTGAGTTAGATGGTTAATAGATCTCTCATCTCTTCTGAGTTTTCTTTCTCTCTTTTTTTGTTTTTATTTTTGGTTTATTTAAGACTGATAAATAACCACCAGTATCTAGAATTCCAGGACACATTTTAAGTTTTTTGATTTTTTTATGTGTGTGTGTGTGTGTGTGTGTGTGTTAACTGCTTTCTTCCATATGTAGGTTTCTTGTACTACTGTTATAACTTATTATGATTAAGTTCTCAGTTATCATAGAATTTTCCTTGTTCTTCTGAAATTAGGTGCCATTTTGAGGATATACTACAAAATGACTAACTTTCCATATGGTTTGAGAAGTAAAAACTAAGTAGATAATTGTGCATGTATGTGTATGAGTATACACACGTGTATGCAGAAGCTAGGTCACACATATGCATACTATGCTCTTTAACATTTCTGAGAAGTTAGAGAGACATCATCTCTCTTCTGTAAGTTGACCAGCACTTGAAAGATAGCATGTTCAGAACACATCTCTTATAGAGACTTGGCAGCATCTGGAAAGGGATAGCACATTCACCATTGACCCCGTGGTCTCTATCCTAGGGCATCTTTCCCAAGATACAATGTGATAAGTACAAAAAATGGGGTAACTATTATTACTTACAATGGTAGGAGACTAGAAATATTCCACATTATGTATCTACAAAGGAAGAACAAGAATGAGGAATTACGTGGTATTATAGCCATGACTTATTTGACAGTATAAAAAAAGATAGAAGTTAGCTTGACTCCAGTGGCTCACAACTGTAATTCTGCCTACCCAGGCAGTTGAGATCCAAGGATCACGGTTTGAAGCCAGTTTGAGCAGGAAAGTCCATGAGACTTTAATGATCAGTTAACCAGCAAAAAGTCAGAAGTAGAGCTGTAGCTAAAGTGGTACTAACCATGGTTGAAAAAGCTAAAGGAGAGAGTAGTCCTGAGTTCAACTCCTAGTACTTGCATAGCAACCACAACAAAAGAAGTAGCACAGTTTTAGGGTATTTACCTTTAAGGCAAGGCAGATGTTTGTGCTGATAAATAACTAAGACAGTTATGCTTTATTTATGAAAGAAATGGAAAATTGATTTCATACAGTGAAGGGTAAGGAGGTATGGAGGCAAGGGCTGCTCTTTACAAAACTCTCAGTACCCTAAGTAAGCCATTATTAGTCTGCTTTAGATGTGCAGTACAGTCATAACTTGCAGGTTTGAGCATGTCAAGAGGCAGAGTGGAACCTATTGTACTAATAGTAGGGGAATAGGTTTTTTAGTACATTCCATGAAAACATTATAGTGTTCTTTTAGTAGTTAAAAACTAGTAAATTTACTGTTTGTATTCCTGACACTTGTACTTTCGTTATAGCTTTGTCAAATTAATTAGACTCGGGCTCAAAAGTTGCAATTGCGTTGTAGTTTGGATCTGTAGTAGCAATTTATCAGAAAGTTTGGGAATTCGATTATTGAAGTATAAAGAGGATAGAATGAAATAAAATTGCTTTTCATCCATGTGGAATTCATTACATTTTTTTTTCTTTAAAACTAGTAGCTCAAACATGGATATCTTCCAACTTAGTGCATTAGGTTTTTTTTTTTCTATCTTGTATGTCATATAGTTTAAACAAGAGATAGTGAAATTAGTTGTTTTAAAATCCAATCACTTAAGTAACAAAAATCATTACTATTTTGTAAATTCCTAAAAGAGTCAAAAATTTATCAGAATACTAGTTTTAATAGATTTAGTCATTCAAGAACATGCCATAGTGTTAGTTGTAAGCTTATGGGAGTCAGTAGAAAACTTGAAAATAGGAAAGGTTTTCATTGTGTAGCCCAGGCAGCCTCATCCTTGCAATCCCTCCTGCCTTATGCCTCCAGAGAGCTGAGGTTATAGGTATGTACTAGCCTGCCTGGCTCTGTTCTGTTGTGTAGGTCATGCAAAGCTAACCTCAAGAGGGAAACTGAATAATCAATTGTCTATGAAGAATTTCACATCTAGTAGTTGATGAAAATGGGGGATCTTTCCTTGTACCATAGAGTCATGAAGCTTAACATAGAGTCTCTGTGTTGGTAACCAAGTGGCAAGAATTTGTTTCTCCTCCCCTCCCCCCTTTCTTCAGGAGCGCATCATCAACCATGCTGCAGGCAGCCATGGAGTTTCTGGAATCTTCATGAAGTATGATCTCAGCTCTCTCATGGTGACCGTGACTGAGGAGCATATGCCATTCTGGCAGTTTTGTGTGAGACTCTGCGGTATTGTTGGAGGAATCTTTTCAACAACAGGTCAGCATGCGCTTCTTGATCTAATTTATAGGCGTGTCCATTCTACTTCTTACGTGCATCGAGGCTGGGCTGCGGGTCAGTGGTAGAGTGCTTGTGTACATATGTGTGGCTCTGCGTTCAGTACCGAGCCCTGTGAGAAGCCACTTCTCAGAGGGGCAACACATCTACACACAGTCATTTTAAGATTTGGACTATGTTACTAGTCCCTAAACATAAGTGATTTCATATCATTTAGTAATTCGGGGAGATGAAATGGTAAGCTTCACCTCTCCAGCTCGGCCTTTTGTCTGGTGGGCCAGCTGCTTTATCTGGAATTTTCTCATCTGTAAAATTTGGAATCTAATATCTAGCTTTTGTGTTGTAGGGTTAAACAAAATGCTTAGAACTGGTCGCTTCAATATTAATTTTGCTTTCTATTTATGGTCTTTTTAGCTAAGAAACGTATAAAAGCTAACTCAAGGGTACTCTGAATTTGCATCCAGTCTTTTTGATTTTGGGGCTGAGATTTTGGAATACACTAAAGATCATTGGGAGAATTGTAATTATGAACATTTGAGAAGTCCAGTATATAAAGAAACTGATGCTGTTTTATTTTATTCCCCATTTACTATTTATACAGTTGGGTAATTTACATACTTGAAAACGTGTGGTTTTTAGAATTATAACTTTGGAAAGAATGAATAGCTTTTCTTACGGAATTTCCTGTTATTTCGTCCTTTCCATTTATTTGTTTTCAATACCATTTGGTTTAAAAAGTGTGAGCTAACCTTGAAAATCTTGTGCCATGTCATGTATTATTGTTGGTTCTGTGATTTTGAAGATGCATTTGTTAATAACTCTTGAGGGTTTATTGTTGTTGTTACCTTTAAGTAGTTGTACAAAGGGGTTTGGGTTTCAGTTCAGCATGTCAGCTTATAACTACATCTTGATCAGTATTACCCCTTGCATTGTTCTCCCTGTCTCTCACCCCCAGCCACTCCCTTCAAGTTGCCTGGTTCCATTTTCACATATGTTGAATCTTTGTTGTTGTTGGTCATGGGGCTTGAACTCAGGACCTGGGAGCTATCTCTGAGCTCTTTTGCTTAAGGCTAGTGCTGTACCACTTTGAGCCACAGCATCACTTCATTTTCAAGTGGGTAAGAATCTCTTGGGGACTTTTCTGCCCATGCTGACTTTTTTTTTTTTTTTTTGCCAGTCCTAGGGACTGTACTCAAGGCCTGAGCACTGTCCTTGGGCTTTCTCAAGGTTAGCACTATGTCACTTGAGCCACTTCCCACTTTTTTTTCCCCCTATGTATGTGGTACTGAGGAATTGAACCCTGGTCTTCCTGCATGCTAGGCAAGCACTCTACCACTAGGCCAAACTCCTGGCCCCATGCTGACTTCTAATTGCGATCCTCAGATCTCAGCCTCCCAAGTAGCTAGGATTACAGGTGTGAGCTACTGGCACCTGGCTGTACATTCAGTTGGTGAATGCACTAAGTGTTGGTGCATTTGTTACCCCCCATCCTTCTTTTGAGTATTTTAAACAATAAACAAATGATGCAAGCTAATTGGTTTCCTTTCTTAAGGTGATCCCTTATGGTTAGGTGAGTTCTTTTTATTCTTATTATAGCAATGACAGAAGGAATTTAACTAAAAAACCTGAACTTATTTTTATTGCAGGTATGTTACATGGAATTGGAAAATTTATAGTCGAGATAATTTGCTGTCGTTTCAGACTTGGATCTTATAAAGCTGTCCATTCAGTAAGTGGAATGGCAGGCTTATGCCTACCTCCAGCTCAGTGTCCTTGCTTGGTGTTAGAGGGAATACCATTAATGCTTTTCCCCTTTTTCCCTAGGTCCCCTTTGAGGATGGCCACACAGACAACCACTTACCTCTTTTAGAAAATAATACACATTAGCACCTCCTGAGGGGAAAGAGAACAACTTTTTTTTTTTTTTTTTTTTTGCCTGAGACCTAAAAACCTTTTTTTAATAATCAACTATTGTGCAATATATACAAAGAAAAGTATGAATGAGAAACTGGGAACATACTTATTTAAAAAAAAAAAAAAAGGAACAAAAAAACCCCAATGTGAAATCCTGTTGATATTGTGTCTGTCACAAGTGTCCTAGAAGAGACAACGCCACAAATCAGTGACGGCGCCGGCTGGACGCCGGTGTCAAGATGAGCCTCTGCTTCTCTCACACCCAGGGACTCTTGTCCAGCAAGAAAAACCACAGCTAAGGAGAAGGCCTTTATAAGTGCAAATGTCACCTGCTTCTGTTTTTACAAACCTGATGTGAGAATAAAAGGTGTAAAACATAATGGACTACTAGTCTAGACTTTGCAAAGACAAATGTCACCAGGTCACACGGTTAGTAAAGACACCCGGCCCAGGCCTTCTGTAGCCATACTCATGTTAAGCCATACGGACAAGACCACTTTTATCTAAACTTTGGTCTTAAGCAGGCAGCTACTTGTCTTTGAACTCTGGTTATTGACTTTTCTGTTGCAGTAGGATTTTAGAAGACAAAGGTGAACTCTCCTCCAGGGGCACTTTGCTAAGTGCTGTGATACAACAAGGCTATCACAGACTTTGCAATGGAGACCCTATTGTGGGAAGAAAGCAGGTTCTAAATCGATAGGGCTATAGTTTCCTAATCACACCATTATTGGGACACTCTGGGGAATAGAAATAAACAGATCCACCTGTAATGGTGACAATATCAGTTCCTAAATTCTTAGAGGGGAAAAACTAGATAGTACTTTATACATGTGGTACCTGGGGAATGGGGCACCTAACTGAAACAGCGTGAAACCTGTAGTCTGACAGGATCTGAGAGATGCTGGGTGCACTGCCCAGTGCCCATTAAATGAGGAAAAGGATTGGGAAGGACGTCTTAACTCCAGTGGGTCCTGAAGATACGGATACTGTACTTGGTGGTGTTGGTCTCATTTTCATGCCCTTGGCTTTAAATTTCCATGATAAAAAAGTGGGGCCAGAAATTTCATTTGAAATTTACTTGGAACTGCTTGGGTTCAGAAGCCATTTCTTTCAGAAAGAAACATGGGTATACTTAAACTGACAGTTACCGTGACCTTGATGAAATTCACCATTATACAGGATCATTCAAAGTCATGGAATTTTATTTGGTTATGAAAACAATGGTTGGCACATCCTGTGCAATATCTAAATGGAATAATGTGATACCACATGCACAGAAAAACTAGAAGTGGTGTTGTAGTTCCAGTGGAGAGCAATAGTCTTGAGAAAGCTCAAGGACAGTGCCCAGGCCCTGAGTTCAAGCCCCAGGACTGGCAAAAATAAATAAAATTAAAAAAAATAAGCTATGTGCTGGTGGCTCACCCCTAGAATCCTAGCTGCTCTGGGGGCTGAAAAATCTAAGGATCATGGTTCAAAGCCAGCCCAAGCAGGCTAAATCCATGAGACTTTACCTTCAATTAACTGAGAGCCAGAAGTGGAGCTTTGGCTCAAATTGTAGAGCTCTAGCCTTGAGCCGGAAGCTCAGAAAACAGCACCTGGGTACTGAGTTCAAGCCTCAAAGACCAGCACATAAAAAGAAAAGGATTAAAATGATGAAAAAGAAGAGTGATTGATCAGGTGCCATAACAGACGACTTGGAAGATATATGCCAGTATCTGCTTTGCTTTTGTAATAATGACAGGAGATGAACCATCCACCCATCTTTACAGTTCAAGCCATTTAGGGGAATGGAGAAATGAGACTAGGAAGGTGAGACAGAAAGATTCATTCTCAACAAATAACAAGACTTCATTTACAATTAGATTTAAACTGGTTTTAGCACAAGGTCTTGGGCTTAATTCCAATACTGGCAAACCGGTGGCTGTGGAGAATGACAGGTGTCACCGATTGTTGTTTTAACCTACTTTCTAATGATTATAACATTTTAAAAGACAATAAACAGTAATGATGAAAGGAATCATGATGGAAAGATTGTTACGTATGAATTTTACAGAAAATACTGAAGCTTCCCCTGGGTAAAATAACTGGCATCAATAAATACTGGTAAGGTGAATCAATTCATGTGTTTTAAAACTTTTTTTGAATCAAGGAATTCCAGAAGATTTATTCTTCTATGAATTTTTCCTTTTCCAAATATTTGTAATGAAATTAGGCAAGGAATGAATAGAGCACCTCAGAGTTTGAACCAGAGAGAATCATAATGAAAGACTGAACGTTGCTCTTCTAAAGCTACTTGTTAGAAAATGGGATGCTCTGCTGTTTATTTTTTGTGTGGGGGTGGGGTTGGGGAAGTGTGTGGATTTAGGATTACTTTCAGGATTATAGCTGTGGAGTATCTTTAAACAGATTTGAAAAGTATTTTTGATACTCATGGTTTTGAATCATTTCCATGTTTTCTAAATACAGTATTAAAATTTTATTGAAATGAATCTGTGTCACTAAAACTAATTATAAAGGACAAGTGGTTTTTCTTTTGGTAGTACTGGGGCTTGAACTCAGAGCTTTAAAAATATATATATATTTTGTAATCCTGGGACTGGAACTCAGGGCCTAGGCACTCTCAGCTTTTTACTCAAGGCTAGTGTTCTACCACTTGAGCCACAGCTGTGCTTCCAGCTTTTTTGGTTAGTGTATTAGAGAGAAGAGTCTCACAGTCTTACCCAAGCTGGCTTCAAACTGAAATCCTCATACCTCAACCTCCTGAGCTGCTAGCAGTGAGGCATGGCCCACTGGCACCTAGCAAACCCAGAGCTTTGTCCATAGTACAAGGTGCTCTACCTGTGTAGAGCCAGACTATAGTATTGCTGGGTACATCTTCTATGTAGCTGGAGCGTCAAACATGCCCGGCTATGGGTTAAAATAGGGAAATGAGGTCTTGGGATGAGGCTGGTTTTGAACCACAAATCCTCAAGTCTCAGCCTCTGCAGCTAGAATTACAGGCATGAGTCACTCCACTCAGTTATAATTTGTTTAAAGCAAAATCCTGCTTTGCCATTGATTTTCATTTCAAAACTTAAAAAAATTCCATCTTCAAATAATGTAAGAATTAATGAAAGGATTCAAATACGGAGCAGCTTTTTTTAGTACTGAAACATACAGATAATAGAATTCGTTGAAAAGTTTTTGTCCTCACCCTCTTTCTTGTTGGGTCCTGGCAGTAGGTCATGAACTACCTGTCATGCGGCTTCTCCTTCAGCCATTTCATCTTATTAGAATATTTAAAGTAACTATATGTGAATGTTCAGGCCTCTATAATGTGTGTGTTTGTAAGCAAATATGCCAATATTGGGATTAAACTTGGGGCCTGGGGCTTGAACTCAGGACCTGGTCAGCTAGCTTTTTTGCTCAAGGCTGGTGCTCTACCACTTGAGCCACAGCTCCATTTCTGACTTTTTGTTGGTTCATTAGAGAGGAGAATCTTCTGGACTTTCCTGCCTGGGTTGTCTTCAAATCTCAGCTTCCTGGGTTACAGGTGTGAGCTTCCTGTACCCAACTACTGTGGGGGCCGGGGGGGGGGGGGGAGACAGGTTGGTACATTTCAGCTTATATTTTTTTTCATATATTTTTTATTGCAATTAATGGAAGGGTTACATTGTATTCACCAGATAGAAGGCGCATTACTTCACATACATTGATACCCTTTCTCATGTCATGGTCCCCATTTCCCTCCCCCCTCCCCTCCCACCCCGCCACTCATGTTGTTTTCCTCCCTTCACTATTCAATTTCAAATAACCAATCAATTCAGCTCATACTTCATCAGCAATGCTCTCCAGAACTGGAAAAAAATAAATCTCACCAAGTCCCCAAATGAATTTTTTAACAGCATAAAATGGTATTATTTTAACTTCTTATAAGGCTTATCGCAATAAAGTGGCATTTTATATCCAGATAATTGATTTTTTTCTCTCTCCTGTGGAGTTTTAGAAAGCAAACAGAAAGGAAAGAGTATAATGGGGCTGGTGTGATAGTGAAGGGCCTCTGGGCACACAGTAGACTCTGCTTCTCTCAGTGTTCCCAGAGGACAAAGCCCCTCTTGTGCTTAGCACCGACCTGATGGAATTGTGATTAATACAGGCCCTCCGCACTAAAGGCTATTAGCATTACCCTCTGTCACTAAGTTGGTCCTTTAAATTTAGGAGTGAGTCCGGCACCAGTGTTTTCATGCCTGTAATCCTAACTACTCTGGAAGCTAAGGTCTGAGGACTGAGTTTTAAAGGCAACCTACACAGGAAAGTCCATGATTAATAAACTGTCCAAAAGCTGGAAGTGGAGCTGTGGCTCAAATGGTAGCATTGCTAGTATTGAGGGGGGGGAAAAAAAAGCACCCAGGCCCTGAGTTCACACACACACGTACTTCCATGGAGTTTGATAATTCTGTTCCTTGAATACCCAGGTGGTTGTTTCTGCTTGGGAAGGCACTTGTCATTACTGTGTACTTGTCACAGAATGAGGCAAGCAGCAGAGTAGCAGAATTGAAGATTGGAGCAGTTTCAGATCCTCCAGCCCTCTCATCTTCACCTTGCATAAGGGCAAGAAGTGTGACTTACACGTGGGAGTAGCTGTTCTAGCTTTGTTTTGTTAGTCCAGAACTAGAACTTAGTATCAGTGTTTGCTCTTGATCATTGGCTGGCACTCTAGCACCTGAGCCAGCCTTTAACCACCGGTTTTCTTTATCTTTTTTTTTTTTAATTGGTATATACAGGTATGTACAGAGAGGTTACACTTGTATAAATCAGGTAATGAGGATATTTCTTTTTGGACAATGCACCCTTTATTACTTTTCATTTTTAAATTATTAAGTGGTGGTCCAAGAGGTTACAATTTCACGTTGTGGTGTTGAGTACAGTTCATTTTGATCAATGCCATCTCCCTTTTCTGCCCAGCTGTATTTTTCTTTCTTGAACTCTAGACCTTCAGCGAGTCTAAGTCAACCTTTTTCAAAATACTTATGTGCTCCCTGTTGATGGAACACTTAAGTAGCCTTTTATTCTTATTGTGATGTCATCAGTTTTTCTTCCTTTAATGAAGCATGCCTTTACTAATGAAATCACCTTGCTTTGTGTGTTTGTGTGCACATGTGCATGTGTGCTGGTAGTAGGGCTTGGACACAAGGCTCTCCCGTGACTTTTTCTCTGAAGGTGCTTTGCCACTTGAGCAAATGGCATTTCCAGGTTTTTTGCTGGTTCATTGGAGATAAGATGTGTGTACCTGGTTTGCTTCAAACCACAACCTTAGCCAGCCTCCTGAGTAGCTAAGATTACAAGTGTAAGCATGCCCCTCTCCCCGTTTTTTCTAGAATTGATCCAAGCTTTCCTCCCATACATTTATCTACTCAGAAGCCAACTCTAGCCTAGAATCAGCATTTCAATAAAATTCTTTTCATCTCCAGCACTTATGTGACCACAGAGATGTCTGGGCCATCTGAGGTTAGCACCTTAATCATTGGCTCCTTTGCAGGAAATTCCTCTGAAGCTAGCCACAACCACAGCCACTTTTTTCTTTTCTTTTAAATTCCTTAAGAAACTATGCTAGGAAGTAGGCAGTAAGCATGGTCTGTGCTTGTATGTGGGGTATTCCTAGACACGGTCAGGATAACTTCCAGAAGAGTGTCTCAAACATTCTTATGGCTTTCAAAAGTTACTGGTGTAACTGGGCTTTTGGCTTCACTTCCCAAAGACCCTGTTGCCTGTTCACTTAGAGATCTAAACAACAGAAATGGAAGTGCTGTCAAGTTAGCACAGGAAGTGTTTTCCTGAGTTGTGCTTGCCTACGCTGGGTTTGTTTAGTACTTTCGTAGGTAGTGACTGTCTTGTACTTTTGTCTATTTGATGAGCTGTATGTATCTAGTGTTCATGTGGGTGGAGACAGATTACCAAGACACTGAACTTTTGTGTGCTTCATCCCTTAAAAAAAGTTCCAATGATTTGAACATGGGGAGGATTCAAATAATTAATTGGTCCTGAGGGCCATCTGCTGGGGATTTTCATGTTGTTAACCTTTTTTTTCCCCTCTTCCTAAGGGAGCTCTATTTGTGACAAATTTCCGATGCCACAGATAGGCCCCACACGTAAAAACAACCCTAGAAACAAATCTAGGCATTTAAAAAATGTTAATCAGATTCCTGCGATTTGATGAGATTTGAAAGTTCTTCCAAGGTCATCTCTTTTTCCCTGGTAGGGTTGTAGCATGTTCTGCTGCAGACAGGATCTTCAACCGGAAACAAAGATACAACTGCAGAAGAGAGGTGGAAACAGTGGCAGAAGAGAGGTGGAAACAGTGTTACTTTAAAGCTCACTCACTCACGGGTGTGGGTGCCTCTGCATGTGATAGTACTGGACTTGAACACAGAGACTCAAGCTCTGGCTTGTCCTTTTCATTCAAGGGTTGGTACACTACCACTTGAACCATATGTCCATTTTTGACTTTTTGCAGATTCATTGGAGATAAAGAGTTTCATGGACTTTCCTGCCTGGTCCTCAGATCTCAGCTTCCCCTGTGGATGGATGACAGGTGTGTGCCACCATGCCTGGCACATTCTTGGGTTTTTTTTTTTTTCCTACTAACCTTTTGTGCCTGTTTCTTACCTACTTGTATGGCCTCAATGCTTACGGTTTAATATTCCATGTTGCAATCCAACATACACTCAACTCAAACGTAAGTGTTATTTTAGACATTTAAGAGGATTAAAGTTTGTATTATATATAAAATATGGAAGAATAAAAAAAACTACCCTGTTGTCTAAACTTAGAGGTAATGAAATCCACTTTTCTGCCATGCATCGTTACGCAGTTAGCCTGGTATAACTGGAATGAATGAAATTCTGATAATTCTCATGGTCATAGAGAATGATTCCCCCCAACCTGCTGCAAGAAGCTGGGGTTATGCAGCTATGAATTCTAGTCTAGGACCTTCTCTCTCCCTGAGAGCCCCTCTCAGCAAGGCCTGAGCGGAATAAAGTATCAGGGCTTTGCAACAGCACTGAGAAAGAAGGAAGCTCAAGAGAAGGTCCTTGGAAAAACTGATTATTAGAAACTTTTGAGAGTTGCTAAAATTAAGCACATAATAAGCTATAGAGAACACTGAACTGCAGTTACAGTTAAGCTCTCTTAAACGTCACTGTTTACAATTCCCTATCCTTTTTTTTTTCTTAATAGGTTTAAGCAGTGGATATAATCCAGAAAAAAAAATGGTAAATAGGAATCCCATTTTTCTACTCCTGGAAAGATGAAAGGAGATGCATTTCTAGTGGGAGATGATTTCTCTTACAGCATTTGTGAAGATTTTATAGTGTTCTTATCTTGATTTTGGAGTCATTTTCCTTGGTATTCCAGAATGCTTATAAAAGCAGCTGTTTTTTTTTTTTGTTGTTGTTGCTGTGTTTTGTTTTTGGTGTGACTGAAGTTTGAACCTAGGGTCTTGTTAAGCAAATGTTCTAGGGCTTAAGCCAGCCCTCTTCCCCCTCTTTTACTTTAGCTAATTTTCGGGTAGGGTCTCCAGTTTTTACCCTGCCAGCCTGAACTGTGATCCTCTCATTTACACCTCTCTCACATAGCTGGGATCACAAACCCTGGCAGGCTGACATCCCACCCAGTGTGACCTTGAACCATCCCTGTGAGTACCTAATGTGACAGGTGTAAGCCATCAAGCCTCAACCTTTAGCTTATTTTGCTTTCCATCAAGTTTTCCTTGCTTATTGAGTTGTTCCTCGGGGGAAAAGGTAAGTGAAATGCAGAGAAATGTGGGCACTTTCATGCCCAATATACAGGAGCATACAATAGGACGCTAAGAAATAATTCAGAAACTTCCCTTTCCCCAAAATATGTGACGATAGAAACTAGAGCTTTCCTTTGCCACTGGAATAAAAAGAATACATAGTTAAGTGGGAACGAATGCATAAGCATTCCACTGCTTGGGTTCCTTCTTATTTGCTAATCTGAAGAATCACAGTTCGTTGATTTAGAGGTATCTGAGGAAAGAGGTTCCAGAGAAAAGGAAGTTGTTGATGTTCTCAGGCCTTGGGGGAGCTGGAGGCCCTGAAGTAAGAGAGGAACTTGTAACAGAAGCTCACGATGAATAGCCAGATGTTTCGAGCTATCTGAGACCGGGCGATGAGAAGGCGCCAGATGATAAGGAAGACGGCTGTGTTGAAGAGGTAGTGAATGTTTCGGAGCCTGAGGGAAAACAGACAAACTGATCATGGTATCCAGAAACCGCTGTACTGCTTCAAGCACACACATCTCCTGACGGGATCGACAAATGTTTATGCAGTAGCCTGAACCCATGGCCTTCGCGTCTCCTGTCTCATTCCCAGACCACCAGGGAATCTCTCCAACTCTTCCCAACTAGAAATTATTTTACAAGCATAACCAGGCTACTAAAGTGCTCAGCCTAGGTTTTCTATTCCTCTTTGTCACCTTGTGTGCCCACCCGTATCTCTGGGCTCCCAGAATTATTCCCTGCATGCTATAATTCTTTATCTCTCTGGACTTGTGATTGGAAGAGATTTACAGAGGTGGAGGAATTGAGCAGTGGCTAAGTGGGTCCCACCCAGATTCTGCAGCAGGACCCAGTACCCTACACCCTGCAGTCTGAGTCCCTGCTGTGACCCTGTGTGATAGAGGACATAGGAATGTGGAATGCATGTTCACATAGGGCACCTGTAGGGTCTACTCCTTTCTTTGAGCCTAAATACTTTCTATGGTACAAATAAGAAAACAGGTAAGGTGCCAGCGGCTCACACCTATACTACTAGCTGACATATATCCGTGGATTTCTCGTTTCCACTTAACCAGCAGAAAGCCAAAGGTGAAGATGCAGCTCGGTGGTAGAGTGCCAGCCTTGAGCACATAATCTATAGAAGCATGCAAGGCCTTAAGTTTGAGCCTCATTACTGGCATGCACACAACACCCACAATAAACAGAACTACAGAAATCATACCTGCCTCCTTAGGATGTAGTGAAATTTAAAGGAAACCATACATCACAGAGTGAATCCCTCAAGAGCCTGCTCAAATTTTATGTCGTATAAGGTCAGATACAAGGGGGAAGGCTCCAGAAATATTCCCTGGAATGATTAGACTTATTAGCAGTATTTTTTTTCCTTTTCCTTTGTGCCAATCCTGGTGCTTGAGCTCAGGCCCTGCCTGCCCTTTAGCTTCACTTCCTGCTTTCTGGTGGTCAATTGAAGATGAGTTGTTGATCTTCTTGCCTGGGCTGGCTTTGAACCAGGATCCTCAGATCTCAGCCTCTGGAGTAGCTAGGGTGGTGGGTGTGAACCACTACAGCCCAGGATGACGATGCTTACCCCCTTATTTTTTTTCAGTCCTGGGGCTTGAACTCAGGGCCTGAGCACTGTCCTTGGGCTTTCTCAAGGATAGAGCTCTACCACTTGATCCACAGCAGCATTTCCAGCATTTTTCTATGTATGTGGTACTGAGGACTTGAACCCGGGTCTTCGTGTATGCTAGACAAGCACTCTACCACTAGGACAAACTCCTGGCCCCGATCATGCTTACCTTTTTAAGTGTTGCCTTGCTTCTGGGATCCCATCCATATCTTCTTTCAGTAGGTACTTCTTAACTCCCAAGACATAATTTTCAGTGTATTCCAGCCAATTCAGCTGGCGCACATCAAAATTGAATACCTGTAAGGAGAGAGCATGATGCTGCCAGAATCTCCGCAGTGAGTGGTGGTTACTGACCAGGCTCCTACTAAAGGAATGGCATTCAACTTGGGACACGTGGGTTGGATTGCCTCCAAAGAGGAGATTCCGGAGCTGTTATGTTGAAGCTTACTGACAATAAAGATAAGTAGGTTAGCAGATTTTTGTGTGTGGGGGGGTCATGGGGCTTGAACTCTGGGCCTGGACACTGTCCCTGAGCTCTTCAGCTCGAGGATACTGCCCTATCCCTTGAGCCACGGGCTCACCTCCTATTTCCTAGTGATTAATTGGAGACAAGAGTCTCAGGGTCCTTAGTGCCCGGGCTTGCTTTGAGCCACAATCCTCAGATGTCAGCCTCCTGAGTAGTTAGGATTTATAGGTGCGAGTCACTGATCCTGGCTCAAGGTGGATATTCTTAGGAAAGGAACGCAAAGGTGCAATGCCTCTGTGCCTCTGACCATACAAAATAGTATTTATCTAAATGAATTCCAGGGAGTGGAAAGAAGAGGTGAGCCGCTGTGCCTGGCAGTTAGTAGAATTTATATTTAAAATGCAAGGGTTCAGTGGTGAGAGAAAAGAGACTCCTGAATGGAGGTGGAAAGCAGACACCATCATGCTTGTAATCCTAGCTATTCAGGAGGCTGAGAGGTAAGGATCTCAGTTCAAAGCCAACCCAGGCAGGAGGAAAGTACACGAGACATTTATCTCCATTAAAACCACCAAAAAGCGGGCATGATGTGGCTCAAGTGGTAGAGCACCAGCCTTGAGTGAAAAAGCTACAGGAAAATGATCAGGGCCTGAGTTCAAATCCCAGTATTGTGACAGTGTTTCCTAAACCTTACCAAGCTGAGAGTTTGTCTAGGGAAACCTGACTCTTCCCTTCTGTCACTTTTCTCTCTCGTTGGCCTTTTTGCTGTTCAAAGCCTATAGTCAGAATCTTCCTCCTCTAATTTGAAGAGAGATGCTTGAGGAGACTGATTAAACTTCTACAGAAAGGATTTTCCATCTTACCAGCAAAATCAGCTGAGTGCAAGGAAATGATGTTAACACAGAAGGCATTTAATAATAAATATTTGCTGAGTACTTGAGAGAGTCATAGGCTTTCAAGTTAACTAGAGCATGAGCTTTTTTGCTCAGGAACAGCAGTCTACTACTTGAGACACACACACATCCATTTTTAGCATTTTTTTGTGGTTAAGTTTCATGGACTTGCTTTCCCTTGCTGGCACTGCACTGTAATTCTCAAATCTCAGCCTCCTGAGTAACTAGGATTACAAGAGGGAGCCAACAGTGCCTAGCTCAAATTAACTTTCTAATAGTAGTATTTATATTGAGTGAAGAGGTAACGTTGTCCAAAAGAGGAATTTACTTACTATGTGAATTGTGAAATGGTAACCTCTATAGACACCTCAGTAATAGTAAGAAATTCTATTTTTTAAAATATTTGTTTTGAGGAATGCTAGAGATGAACCAAGAGCATTGTGTCCGCTAAGCTACATTTTCTCCCTTAGTTACCTTCCCAGCCCTTAATATGAATTCGTACTCATTTTTAATTAAAAAATATTTTGTGCTAGTATTGGGGTTTGAAAGAAGTCTCTCATTGTCCCTTAGTCTGTTTTTGTTGTTGTTGTTGTTGTTGCTCAGGGCTGACACTATACTACTTGAGCCATGCCTGTACTTCCAGCTTGTTGGTTGTTAATCTGAGATAAGGATCTCATTGGCTTTTCTGCCTGAATTGGTTTTGAACCCTGATCCCCAGATCTCAGCCTCCTGAATAGCCAGAATTACAGGTAGCTCCTGGTTGGCAGTGGGGTTTTGAATCCAGGGCCTTATTGTATAGTCTGAGCCATTCTTCTGTCCCCACTTCACCTCTACTTCTGATTTATTTTTATTTCTTTTCAGATGGAAAGTTATATTTGAACTGTCTGCCAAAGCTAGCTCCAGCTGTGATTGTCCTTTTGGGGCTTTCCCAAGTAGATAGATTAGTAAATGTGAACAGTAGTCTGCTCCTTCATATTAGCGTGGGGTTTTTTTGTTGTTGTTTTGTTTTTGTCGGTCCTGGGACTTGAACTCTGGGCCTGGGCATTGTCCCGAAGCTCTTCAGCTCCTTGAGCCATAGCACCACTTCTGGTTTTCTGGTGGTTAGTTGGAGCTAAGAGTCTCATGGACTTTAGTGCCCAGGCTGGCTTAGAAACCATGATCCTCAGATCTCAGCCTCTTGAGTAGCTAGGCTTACAGGCGTGAGCCACCTCCCCAGGCTTCTTCATATCACTTTCTAAAGCTCAGAGTGTCTTTCTTGTGTTATATAGCAATTTCTTCTAATATTTGCTCCTTAAAAGAGATGTATATGAAGGTGACCTCTTTAAATGGTTTTCTTTGCTCAGAGCTTGTCTTTGATGGAGGAGATTATACCAAATAAAGGAGACACTGTTAAATTCTAAAAGCCAATCACCACTAACTATAAGTTTATCCACTTTAAAACAGATGCACTACTTTCTGAGAATGTCTTGTTTATTTTATAACTTGCGCCTGTTGCTTATGACTGGCCGTTTCCTTTTATCTTGAGAATATTAAGCTTCTAACAAATATAATTCAATTTGATACCTTAAAGAATGAGTAGTTCTCTAGAGCTATTTATTTTGCCTCTTTTATGCGAAAGTAAATGTTAAATATTAGTCACCAAGAAACAATCATACCAAAGGAGGAAATTATTAAATATTAGTGGACCTGTCTAATATTTGGGGCACTCAATACACATTAATTGGTGGGCCATGCCAGTAATTCAGAAGGTGGAGTAACTGAGGATCAGCAAAAAGCTAGAAGTGGAGGTGTGGCTCAAGTGGTAGACTACTAGTCGAGCAAAAAAGCTAGAGTGAAGCACTGAGTTCAAGTCCCAGTAGCAGGATTTAAAAAAAAAAAAAAAGATGGGTTAACCGGAACTGAGGGCTTCCTCAAAAGATAAATAGTGAGGGTTTACAAATTGAACTGCAGCATATGAAATATGAGTGGAGAATGGTAAAAAAAAATTTATGTCCAAAATGTAGGTCTCTTTCCTATATAGAACTTGTTTCCTGTGATTGTAGATAAACATGGCCTGATTTTCTTAGCTGACAAATAAATAACTGTACAAACAAAACTTTCTTCCCTCCCTCCCTCCATTCCTCCCTCCCTCCTTCTTCCTTCCTGTACTGGGACTTGAACTCAGAGCCTTCACATTTCTGTTATGTCCTGGGGCTCTACCACTTGAGCCACAACTCTGCCTCTTGCCTTCTGGTAGTTAACTGAAGATAAGAATCTCGTGGAATGTTTTGAACCTTGATCTTCAGATTTTAGCCTCTGGTGTAGCTAGAATAACACCTTCTTCAGCTTTCCAGGTGAAATAATTGCAAAATCCAAGTCGAGAGCTTCCCTTACCTTCTGGTCTTCAGGACTTAGCTCTGACATCAGCATTTCCGTGTTGTTTGTGCTCCACTCCCAGCTTCGGTTGATGAAATACTCCAGCATGGAGATGGTTCTCAACAGGCGATTCATGAGCTTCGTCATCCTGACCGAGCAGAGAGGAGGAAATGGCAGGCAGTGTTCAGGGGTGCAAATTTACCCCTCATCTCTTTCCCCCAGCTCCTTAGAACTTCCATCAGACACTTTAATACCACCAGACACCTCTTCTTTTCTATTATCTTTCACAACTAGCAGATCTGTCTGTCTGTCTGTCTGTCTTTTTGTGCTAGTACTGAGATTTGAACTGAGGGCCTCCCACTTTCCCTTAGAGATTAGTGCTCTACTATGTGAGCCACGCCTCCACTGTGGGCTTTTTGGTGGTTAACTGGAGAGAAGAATATCTCAGACTTTCTGCTAGCGATGGCTTAGAACCTCGATCCTCAGATTTCAGACTCTTGAGTACAGTGGATTACAGGTGTGAGCTATGCTTTTATTTTTGCCAGTCCTGGGACTTGAACTCAGGGCCTGAGCACTGTCCTTTGGGCTTTGTCAAGGCTAGAGTTCTACCACTTGAGCCACAGCACCCCTCCTAGCTTTTTCTATGTATGTGTTACCGAGGAATCGAATCCGGGTCTTAGTTCAAACCCCAGACCCCCCCCCCACACACACACACAGATTAATGTCTCCTTAATCCAGAAATCACACAAAGCACACCCTACATATAGTGACACACTGTACAGTCATGAACTGGTAGTTGTCATCTCATTCTTGATAGAAAAAAGGGCTATACTTGGTGGAATGTCTCAAAGCACAACTACACTGATCAACGCCCATACATTTATGTAAAGGCCTTGTTGCCGACACACAAGGACACTGAGAACAAAAAAGCCTGGCAAGGCAGTCACAGCAGAGGCCCCTCCCAGAGCGGTTCTGCATCCTCACTACATAGGACTTAGGATTTTACCTTTTCCTTCCATAAAAAACAAAATCATTGGTAAAAATTCCTATCAAGAAAACAGAAAAACTACTTTTTCAGTGCAACTCACTCCTTCCTTCCTTCCTTCCTTCCATCCTTCCTTCCTTCCTTCCTTCCATCACTAGATGGCAGCAGAGTGGCCTGGGCATCAGTGGGCTTCTTTCTCTAAGTGGAGTAGTAAGTGGAGCTCCTCATGCTACCATGGATACTCAGCGTTCTCCCTCCTGTCACTGGGGCATCCTGACATTCCTCAGACTTGTTCCTTCGCTTTTCTTCCTTAAGATCACTATGCAGTATTCGTAGCTCTGTGCGCGAACTGTTAGGACTGCTGTAACGTTTAAGATGGCACCCTATTCAGAAAATCCCTGCGACAGTTTCATTTGCTCTTCAACTAAATGACTACTTTCTGAAAACTTCAAGCAGATTTCCTTTTTTGTCTTCCCTTTCTTTCTCTCCCCTCCCTCCTCTCCTTCCCTCTCTCTCCTCTTCTTTCTCCCTCCCTCCCTCCTTTCTTTCCTGTGTTGTTTTTTTTTTTTTTCATGCCATCCAGAGGCTTGAGCTCAGGGCCTGGGCGCTGTCCCTGAGCTTGTTTTGCTCAAGGCTAGTGCTCTACCACCTGAGCTACAGCTCCACTTGCTGCTTTTTTTGGTAGTTTAGTGGAGATAAGAGTCTCACAGACTTTTCCCCCCTGAGCTGGCCTCCAACTATGATCCTCAGATCTCAGCCTCCTGAGTAGCTAGAATGACAGGCATGAATCATCTGTGCCCGGCTGAAGGAAGTAATTATTAAGACATTTGCTTGAAGCTAGGTGCTGGTGGCTCATGCCTATAACCTAGCTACTTGGGAAGCTGAGATCTGAGGACCAAACCCAACACAAGTACACATCTCAAATTAACCACTAAAAAGTGGAGCTGTGGCTCAAAGTGGTAGAGCACTCGCCTTGAACAAAGGAGTTCAGGGACAGTGCCTAGGCCCAGAGTCCTAGTATTGGCTGCCAAGTGTGTCACACACACACACACACACACACACACACACACACACACACACACACACACACTTTGTAGAGGACTTAGGGAAATGGTGCCATCCTTGCCTCCTTCCATCGTGGGCTGCAGGGAGGTCTAATACCTCTGGATGTCCCCTTACCCCATGTACCCGACTTCTCACCTGGGTTTCCTGCCGGTGAGTCGCAGATAGAAGTCATACATGATGGCTGGTGCCCAGTGGCTGACCGCATTCCAGTACTGCACTGTGAAGGTGCTGGTGGTAAAGTCAGCGTACGGTCTTCTGAAAGCTTTCTCAAACGGGACTTTTTCAAAGGTTGACAAAACTTGGAATCCTAGGAGCAGGAATGGGAAATAGCAGGGGTGCAAAGTCCTAACGCTGAGCTCCGTCTTCTGTTAGCACTAGGCATTAGCAATGTGTCAAAACAACTGAGGATTTGCTCTGTAGACGCTCTGGTGGCTCACACCTGTAATCCTAACTATTTAGCAGACTGAGATGTGAGAATTGTCATTGAAAGTCATCCTGGTCAGGGAAGTCCTAAAGACTTCTATCTTCAATTAATTACCAGGAAAAAAAAAAGCCCAAAGTGATAAAGTGCCTGCTTTTAGCTCTGGGACATGCCCTGAGTTCAAGTCCCAGGACTGATGCAAAAAAAAAAAAAAAAGGTGCAATTTGCAATTTCCACTACACACTGGCTACTTTCAAGCTTATATTTGCTTCAAACATGCAAGACAGGTGAGCTTCATGACTCAAGAACCAAGAAAGATTATCATCTGATTTCCTAAGCCGTTGATCCATTTACATTCTTTGTACTGCGCCATGAGGAAAGAGCAGTCACACCCCAAAAAAGGGAAGAATCTGTCACTAATATAGTTGGAAATGCATAACTTTTACTAAGTTTTCTTATTTTTTAAAATATTGAGGACAGTGTACCCTTGATCTTTTATATTATACTATAATCCCTGATTTCTTTCTTTCATATACCACAGAGCATTCTAGTGAATTTTAACAATTTACAAGTTAAAATTACTTTTTCCTCTCTTTTCTTTTCCTTTCATCTTTTTTGTTTCTCTTTTGCTCTTTCCTCATTCTCCTCTCTTTTCTTTCTTTCTTCCTTCCTTCCTTTCTCTCTTTTTGCTGGTCATCGGGCTCGAACTCAGGCTCTGGGTGCTGTCCTAAGCTTTTATGCTCAAGGCTAGTGCTTTACCACTTGAGTCACAGCTCCACAAATGACTTTAAAAAAAAGGTTTATGGAGGGCCGGGAGTTTGGCTTAGTGGTTAAAGTGCTTGCCTAGCATGCATGAAGACCAGGGTTCGATTCCTTGGTACCACATACATAGAAAAAAGCCGGAAGTGGTGCTGAGGCTCAAGTGGTAGAGCTCTAGCCTTGAGAAAGTCCAAGGACAGTGCTCAGGCCCTGAGCTCAAGCCCAAGACTGGCAAAAAAAAAAAAAAAGGTTTATGGAGATAAGAGTCTCACCGATTTTCCTGTCTTCTGGCCTTGAACCACTATCCTCAGATCTCAGCCTCCTGAGCAGCTAGGATTACAGGGGTGAGCTGTCAGCACTAGCTCTTTTGTGTGTGGCTTGAACTCAGGGCCTGGGCACTGTCCTTTAGCTATTCTACTGAATGCTGGTGGACTACCACTTCAACTATGCTGCCACTTGTGGCTTTTTGCTGGTTAATTGGAGATGAGTTTCACTGACTTTCCTTTGCAAGCCACCTTCAAACCATGATCACTATATGTCAGCCTTCTAAATACAGCTAGGATAATAGGCATCCAGCCTGTTTCCTCTCTTCCTATTCTTTGTTTTTGATTTTCCCCATTAGCTTTTAATTTCCATAAGTCACTCTAATCCTCTCCCCCCAAGTACTAGTAACTCTGAAGTTCCATTGCCAAAGACACTTACCCATCTTGACCCATTGACATGGATTGAGATTCCCGGATGTACAGTGGTAGATTAATGTTGTTTTAGGTCTGGAGGATGACATAATAGTTAGAATATTTAAACAAAATGAAAAAGTAGTGAAAGAAAGAAAACAACATTAAGACAGTATGACTCAGCTGGGCACCAGAGGCTCCCATCTGTAATCTTGGCTACTTAGGAGGTTAAGATCCGAGGACTGTGGTTCAAAGCCAGCCTCGGCAGGAAAGTCCGTGAGACTCTTATCTCCAGTCAACCATCAAAAAAGCCAGAAGTGGAACTGTGGCTCGAGTGCCTATGCATGTGTGTACACACACACACACACACACACACACACACACGCGCGTGCGCGAGTGAATACAGCAATCTGTGAAACACTTCCACTTTCATATCCTTTTGGGGTTAAAATGAAAAACAGAAAAAGACAAGCAAAAATGTACGTGTGTGCGTGTGCGTGTGCGTTCACATAAGCCCACAACCAGGTGAGACATATTGTAGAACACATGTATTTTAAGTCACATAACAACATTTTAATTCTGGATATCATTTACAAATATAGAAGTCACTATTTTGTGCTGGTACTGGGACTTGAACTCAGGGCCTCCAGCTCTCACTTTTTTTCCCCAACCACTTGACATCCTGGTTCCTAAGCCACTTATATTTGGCTTTCTATTTTCCTGCATGTGGTGATTTATACTTGGCATCTACCAGGAACAACAAATACAAAATATTATCCATTATTTTACTTATTAGTTTACTAAATACAAAATATGCTGTTATTTAATCAACTTTTTTCTCTTTTGACTTATAAAAGGAGTGTGTATTGTAGGTAACCGATTGGAAAGAAAAGTTTTTTGGTTATCAAGAATATTTACATAATCAGGGACCAGGAGCATGGTCTGGTGGTAGCGTGCTTGCCTAGAATGCACACAAAGTTTCATTCCCCAGAACCACATACACAGAAAAAGCCATAAGTGATGGTGTGGCTCAGGGGAGCAGGGTACTAGCTTTGAGCAGAGAGTGTCTAAGAACAGTGCCCAGGCCCTGAGTTAAAGCTCCAGGACTGGCAAAAAAAAAAAAAATCAGGTGCCAGTGGCTCACACCTGTAAGCCTAACTACTCAGGAGGCTGAGATCTGAGCATCGTAGTTCAAAGCCAGGAAAGTCCATGAGACTCATCTCCAATTAACCACCACACTGAGATCTCAGCATCAAGGCTTAAGATCAGCCTGGACAGAAAGTTTCATGAAACTCTTATCTCCAATTAACAACCACAAAAACCAGGAGTAGAGCTACGTATGGCTCAAGTAGCTGAGCAAACCAAAAGCTCAGGGACAGCACCTGGGTCTTGAGTTCAAGTCCCAAGACCAGCACGGCCGTGCACGCGCGCACACACACACTCACACACACACACACAAATAATAAATAAAAATATTATTGTTTAATGATTCCTGTTATATTACTTAATGGTCAAACAATCCCAAGTAATATTTATACAACCCAATACAAAGATGATAGTATACTGGCAAGTACATAAAATGTTGAACAAACCCATGGTCACTTTGGCAGTGAAACACTTATATTTTGCAAATGAGGAGGTCTCTTGCCCCTTGCCATTCTCACCTGTGAACTGCAGTGTACCACCCAGCCGCTAGGGTGAGGTTCACCACAGTATCCACGGGAATCACATCCGCCACAGCCTTGGGGTTTGCACGAATGGACCGCAGAAACCCCTTCCCAGCCTTCACAGGATGAAGCCCAGAACACATTAGACCGCAATAGTAAATACGAATATAAAACCATACTATTATGTTGGGTGATAGTTGTTCTTAATGCACTATGTTATTTCTCTTCTTTTCTTGCCCTTTGGTTAATCTCATAGTTACTGTATCTGACTTTGTTACCTGGTTTATTGTATATGCGTTTATTTGAAATAGGGAAGGGAAGGGGAGGGAAAGATGACGGGGGGGGGGGGAGGGGAGGTGTGGGAAGGGAAATGGGGAAAAAAAACATGAGAAGGGGTCTCAACATGTCAGAAGTAAGGAACCTACTACCTGGTGAATGTACACATTACCCTGATATTGAAAAATAAAAAAAACATACTATTAAATTTACCACAGTTTTTTGTAATATGAAGCCATAATATTAAATATTAAACCTAGCTAGGGCTAAATTTAAATTCTACAGTTAGCACCAGTACTAGCAGGAAAACAGCAACTTGGATTTATGGCTTCCTAAATTCTTGTATGATGTCTGACCTCTCTGTCAAGTTCATAGCGAGAGCCAACATTGCCATGAACATTAGCACCTTCTAGATTTCTTTAGGAAATAAAGTGTCTCACATGTGGGCAAAATCAATGTACTTAGTTCAGGAACCAACACCAGAGCTGCAAAATGAATTTATAAGATTTTTGTCAGACGTGAGTCTTGAACTCATGGCCTGGGCTCTGTCCCTGAATGATTTTCTGCTCAAGGCTAGCGAGCCCTAACCACTCTGAGCCACCGCGCCACTGGTTTCCTGGTGCTTAATTGGAGATAAGAGTCTCGTGGGCTGTCCTTCCCGCCCTGGCTGGCTTAGAACCATGATCCTCAGATCTCAGCCTTCTAAGTAGCTAGGATTACGGGTGTGAACCACAGGGCCTGGCCTCATGAGCTACTTTAAGGATTAGGGCTTCCTGCCAGGTGCTGTGGCTCCTGCCCGTAACCCCAGCTACTCAGGAGGCTGAGGTCTGAGGATGCCAGTGAAGGCAGCTCAGGCAGGAAAGTCATGAGACTTCTCTCCAGTTAACCAGCAAGAACCTGGGAGTGGAGGTGTGGCGCCAGCACGGAGTGCAAAAGCTAAGGGACAGTGCCTAGACCTTCGGGTCAAGCCTACAAAAACAAACAGGCAACAACAAAAAACCTCAGAACAAAATAAAAAATTCAAACCCAAACTAGCAAGATCTAACTCCCATCCTGCCATAGGGAAAGGAAAAATTCTTGGTATTCAAAACACATTGAAGGCTGTAACACATTGCCATGGTTACCTTTTTCTGTGTCTGAACAGATAATGAAGCTCTCCTAGATATCTAGGGTGACACCGCCTGTAGTCTACATCTATATCGTTCTCAATAGTAAAACTTAGATGCTTTGCTCTAATCGTTGCTACAGTGACATTGATGGCGGTTTTTGTTTTTGCTTCATTAAATTTTAAGAGAAGGAGAAATGCTGTCATTCCTTCTGCACTACATCGCAGACAGTGATTTTCTCCTCATCATACATACAGCAATGATTAATCCACTGGGTCCGTTTATGTTATCAACCCAACCCTGCAAAAAAAAAAAAAACACGAAAAGGAAATTTCTACCGGTTACACATTTCAGAAAAAAAGCATTAACTATAATAGCTATATATCAAATATTTGATATAGATCTATATATGCTCTATATCAAATAAATGCACATAGTATATGTTAATAAACATATACACATATTTAGTGTGCACATAGTACATAAAATATGTAATAGCATACATTATAATTATGGTATATGGTATAAAGTATAGGTGGTATAAATGTGTGGCATAAATCATATCTCGATGTACATATGTCATTAGTTATGTTACACACATAAAGTGTACTGATAGAATAGGATGGGGTCGGCGGGGGGGAGGGGGAGGAGGGGGAGGGCGGGGGGAGGGAGGAGGGGGAGGGCAGGCGGAGGGAGGAGGGGGAGGGCAGGGCAGGAGGGGAGGGCGGAGGGAGGGGGAGGAGGAGGGCGGGGGGGGGAGGAGGAGGAGGGCGGGGGCAGGAGGGGGGCGGCTCACGGGGAAGGGCTCCTGCCAGGTGGCGCCCACGATGGACGGCCGGATGATGGCCACGTTCAGGTTCCGGGCCTCCTGCTGGATGACGATCTCCCCCAGGGCCTTGGTGTAGGTGTAGGTGTTGGGCCGGTCCCCGATGAGCTTGGGGGTGATCTCCTCGATGATGGTGTCGTCTAGCCACCTGGGGGGAGGGGACAGCGCTGCCCAAGGGGCCGGGGGAGGGGGCGGGGAGGGCCCTCCCCGCGCCGCCCCGCCCTCCCCGGGCCGCCCCGCCCCCCGCCCCGCCCTCCCCGGGCCGCCCCGCCCCCAGCCCCGCCCCCCCACCCGCCCCCCCCACCCGCCCCGCCCTCTTACTCCATGGAGGCGATGATCTTCTTGGGCTCCACGGGGCACGGGTAGATGACCTCGTCGATGTGCTCCAGGTTGCAGTTGGAGAAGGCGGTGGAGATGTGGATGAAGGCCTCGAGCTTGGGCATCTGGGCGGCCATGTGCATCAGCTGCTGCGTGGCGGTGACGTTCAGCTGCACGGCGTGTCTGCGGGGGAGGGGGAGAGGCCGCCCTGCTCAGCCCCATGACCGCCCATGACCTCCCCAGACCCGGGGGGGGGGGGGGGGAGAGGGGGAGAGGCCGCCCTGCTCAGCCCCATGACCGCCCATGACCTCCCCCAGACCCGGGGGGAGGGGGAGAGGCCGCCCTGCTCAGCCCCATGACCGCCCATGACCTCCCCAGACCCGGGGGGGGGGGGGGGGGAGAGGGGGAGAGGCCGCCCTGCTCAGCCCCATGACCGCCCATGACCTCCCCCAGACCCGGGGGGAGGGGGAGAGGCCGCCCCGCTCAGCCCCATGACCTCCCCAGACCCGGGGGGAGGGGGGGAGAGGCCGCCCCGCTCAGCCCCGTGACCGCCCATGACCGCCCATGACCTCCCCCAGACGGGGGGGGGGGGGGGGGGGGGGGAGGGGCCGCCCTGGGGGGAGGGTGGCTCACGCCTGTAATCCTAGCTACTCAGGAGGCTGAGATCTGGGGATATCAGTTCAAAGTCAGTCCAGGCACAAAAGTCTGTGAGACTCTTATCTCCAGTTCACCACCAGAAAACCAGAGTGGCACCGTGGCTCAATGAGGTAGAGTGGTAGCCCTGAGCTGAGTTCAAGCCCCAGGACACACACACACAAAGGCAGGATGTGTGCTGTCAGCGATATTCAGTGATTGTGTTTGGTGGTGAGATTAAGGAAACATTTTGCTCATCTGTAATTTTCTTTTCATGTAAGGTATGTACGTGTGTGTGTGTGTGTGCACATGCACATGCGCATGCATATGTTTTGTTACTAGGACTCAAACTCAGGGCCTGGGTGGTGTCCTTTAGCTTTTCTCCTCTACCACCTGAGCCACAGCTCCACCTCTGGCTTTTTGATGGTCCTCTGTGGTTCACTGGAAATCAGAGTGGCATGGACTTTCCTGCCAGGCCCGGCTTTGAACCAGGACCCTCAAATCTCAGCCTCCAGAGCAGGTAGAATGACAGGCTGGCCCAGCGGCCCTGTAGCTGTGATTTTTACAGCAATGCTGAAGCACGCCCCAGGCAGGAAGGTGTGGGGGGCGGGTAGGGCGGGGAGGCCTGGCCACACCTGAGGCTGTCATCAAAGCGCACGGTGGCTGCACAGTGGAAGACGATGTTGGTGCAGGACAGCAGCTCCTGCAGGTCCTCCTTGCTGAGGCCGAAGTCATTTTGGTTGAGATCAGCAGAGATGGGCACAATCTTCTCGTGGACGTCGGGACAGGCTTCCTTCACTTTCTCAAAGAGCTGGAACGGCAACAGAAACCCATGTGCACAGAGCCACAGCCTGGGCTACCATCGAGGTCCTGTGTGCCACTGGCTCTGGACCCCAGGTGATTCCTAGGGAAGGTGGTTTCTGTCGTGGGGACTGAAATCCTTCCTGCTCCTTCTACTTAACCGGAATGGTTAGTTCTAGTAACCAACAGGCTGCATATTTTTTTGTGTGTGCACCAGACTCACTAACCAGTCCTCAGGCTTGAACTCGGGGCCTGAGCCTTTTTGCTCACTGCCAGTGCTCTATCCCTTCAATCACAGCTCCATTCACAGCTTTTTTCCCCCCCAGTGGTTAAGTGGCCATGAAAATGTCATGAACTTTCCTGCCCCAGCTGGCTTTGAGCTGTGATTCTCAGTCCTCCGAGTTCCTAGAATTACAGGTATGAGCCCCTGGTGTCTGGCTAGGTTGAGTACATTGACCTAGCCTGAAGGACAATATTTACTCACATCTGGCCTTGATCCATCCCAAGGCTGGAACGCTGAGACTCACAGCTCAGTCTGCTTGCTTAGGGCTGGTACTCTACCACTTGAATCATACCACTAGACTGGCTTTTTGCTGGTTATTTCGAGATGCAGACTTGCCTGACCTGTGCTGGCTTTCAGAGATCTTTCAGATCTCAGCCTCCCTGAGTAGCTCGGATTTACAAGTATGAGCCACTGCCCCAACCCACCTCTAGTTTCATGTTTACAAATAGGGATCACTCCTACTGAAACAATTTTGCTTCAATACAAAATTATCAGCCTTTCCCAGCAACTTGTTACCTGGCTCGGATGTACAAGATGTTTTAGCAGCACAAACAGAATTTTTAAAAAGTCAAGTAAGCTTTAAGGAAGCAGAACGCCTATGGATTTTCATTCTTGCCTAAGGTAATGAATGTCTAGTGTAAGACCTGATTTTTAACCTCTGAACATAACACTTGAGCCAGGAACTGGTGGCTCACACCTGTAATCCTAGCTACTGAGGAGGCTGAAATTTGAGGTTTGGGGTTTGAAGCCAGCCCAGGCAGAAAAGTCCATGAGACACTTATCTTCAATTAACTAGCAAAAAAGCCCTAAGAGGTGCTATGGCTCAAGTGGCAAAGCAGTGGCCTTGAGAGAAAAAGCTACATGTGCGTGAACCCCACCATCTCACAAGAACCTGTCATTAATTCAAACCTCTTCCCTTCCATATGATACATCTCTTTACATGGTATAAAGTACTAAGAAATAGCTACAGATATGAAAAAAATCCAGTTTTCTGGTTGTGTATGACTAATGGATTTAAAAATGAACAAAAAACAAGAGAGCAAAAAAGGAAGGAAGGGAGGGCAAGAAAGAGAACGTGCTATACTTAACAAATAATTGTTGAATGAACAAGTTCAGCACATGACATTTTCTCTCTTTTTAGATAATCTCATACCCAACACACTGCTCTTCTTTCTTGTAATTCTTTCCGGATCTTCTCACTTGTGTTTCTTATTTGTGAAGTTTGCCACTGTCCGTGAAGCATGGGCTTTCCTTCTTCCATAGCCTCTGAGTCAACCAACAACTGACCCTAAGGCCTGGTATAGTAGCATATGCCTGTAGTCTCAGGAAAATAAAATGCATTGATAGGAAGACCACCGTCCAGATCTCGACCTGGAGGGCGAGGGGAGTTTTAAGACCTGAACTGAAAAATGCTTCAGGCAAAAAAGGGATGGAGTATGGCTGAATTTAGAGCACCTGCCTAGAGAGTATAATGTCCAGCTTAAACTCCATTCACCAAATGACCTAATCAACCCACCAACAAACAAAGCAAACCCAACTTTAAATATGAACACACCCATTGGTTCCCAGGCTTCAGAATGAAATCTAAAGCTGCACATTCCTCAATACTCACCACCTCTGGACAGCTCCTGGGGGGAAAAAAGTAAAGAAAGAACCTTCTAGAAGGTTCCAGAAACTTGGAGCCATTAGCCCCAATTCCAAAAAAGGATTGGGAAAAAAAAGAGGTTTCCTCTCGCTGGAGGCTATGCAGAGAAGCACCACCTGACTGCTTGAGAAGGCCCCCTTAGTCCGTGACAAGTAAATTTCCTAAGAAACACAGCTCGAGGTTATGGAAAAGTTTTCCTGCTTGTTGGGTGCCATCCTGCCTTTCTGATGGACAGGCGTATTTGTTCCATCTTGTTTATTTCTTCATTTTGTGTGTGTCTCTCCTGGGGCTTGAACTTGGGGCCTACATGCTGTCCCTGAGCTCTGTTGCTCAAGGCTACCACTCTACTACCCGGGGCCACAGCACCACTGTGAGCATTTTGTGGTTAACTGGAGATGAGCATCTTGTGGACTTTCCTGTCAGACTGGCTTCGAGCCTCAATCCTCAGATCTCCACCTCCCAAGGAGCTGGGATGACAGGCGTGAGTACCGGGCCCTCAGTCCTCCACGTCCTCTGTATTACCCTAGACCCTGCGTCCCTTGACGTGTGGGATCCCACAGGGATTGGTTCTGGTCCCTGAGTAGCTGTGGCTCCCGGCAAGCCCTGTGGGCTGGGGTGGGGGACTAACCTTGCTGTTGAGGATTTGTAAGGTTCTCTGCTGGAGGCTCTGGCCAGCCTTGGGTCTCACGAGGATGTAAATGACTCTCAGATCTGGGCTGGTTCGCAGCAGCTTCTCCATAAGCACCTTACCCAGGAAGCCAGTGGCTCCGGTGATGAGGATGGACTTGTTGCTGTAGAATGCTGCGATCAAGGACATCCTGTCTCCTTAGTGCTGACAGACCCTGGAAGACGTTCCTGAAAGCAGAGAAGCAACAAAGCTTAGGCTACGTGCCAATTGCCAAGGGCTAGAAACTTCCGGAAGACAGGAACGCAGGAGAGAAAGGTCAGGCAGCCAGGCTGAGCTCAAGGCTCCAGCTCATACAGTTCAATTGCAGAACAGCTTTCCAGGTTTTTCTTTATATTATTATTATTATTATTATTATTGCCAGTCCTGGAGCTTGAACTCAGGACCTGGGCATCGTCTTTGGGCATTCTCAATGCTAGCACTCTACCACTTAAGCCACAGCACCATTTCTGGCCTTTTCTGTGTATGTGGTATCGAGGAATCGAACCCAGGTCTTCGTGTACACTAGGCAAGCACTCTACCACTAGGCCAAACTCACGGCCCCTCTTTACATTTTTGTTGTTGGTGGCGGTGGTGGTTGTGGGGCTTGAACTCTGGGCCTGGACGCTGTCCCTGAGCTCTTCAGCTCAAGGCTAGCACTCTACCACTTGAGCCCCAGTGTCACTTCTGTTTTTCTGGTGGTTAATTGGAGATAAGAGTCTCACAGACTTTTGTACCCAAGCTGGCTTTGAAACGCGATCCTCAGATGTTAGCCTGCCAAGTAGTTAGGATTACAAGTGTGAGACGCAGGCATCCAACTCTTTTTAAGTAGTTGTCCTAAGGGGTTTCAACTCAATCTGTTAGTGGATGAGTACAATGCAATTGATAAACACCACTCCTCCCATCCTTCTCCCCATCTCTCCCGCCCAGCCATCCGTCCAGTCACCTGGTTCCATGTTCACATGGGCACACTGAATAACTGTGCACACCCACCTTTCTTTCTGTTCATCTGCCCACATACACCTCAACCTCACTCCCACAAGTTCTACCCTCCTGGTATTCATTTTAGACTGTAAGTTAGCTCCTCAAAGGAGTTACTGGAATCCTCCCCATGTAGAGCATATATTATTAATTTGTGTATACATGCATATGACACTCCATAGGTTTCCATATATGCTTATAATTTAGATCTAACTTCCACTTAGGAGAGAAATCATGCATCTCCTGTCTTTCTGAGCTTGACCTACTTAAAGTCTTTTCCCAGATCTATCCATTTCCCTGCAAGTGACAAAATATTGTTCTTCTTCCTCACCGATGCACAAACTTCCAACTTGGTGTGCGCGTGTGCGTCTATCTTCATCTATCTGCCCATCAATGGAGTTATCAATTGATCTGAGATATTTCTACAACTGCACTATTGTGAACAGTGCGACAGTGAGCGTGAGTGTGCAAGTGTCTTTACTATATTCTGACTTGTAAATGTTTTTTGATAAATGTCCAAGAATGGCATGGCTGGAACCTAAACATAGTTCTATGCTTAATTCAGTTTAGCAATCTGCAGATTGCCTTCCATAGTGGTTGCACTAGCTCACATGCCCACCAGCAGTGCAATAGGCTCCTTTGTCCCTGCACCAGCATTTGCTGTTATTTGAATTCTTGACGCTGGCTATTCTTCCTAGGGTGAAACGATGATCAAAAACTATGACATAATCAGGACTTCATTGCAGATTTACCTAGAGGTAATATTAGTGCAAATAACACAGGTCTTCTCCAGCCATTTCCAAGTGTCTGTGACAGGCCCCTTCTGCAGCTGCATTTACCACTCCTGTTGCTGTGCCATTTGCAAAAACCAAACCAACAAAGATACTGGAGGCTGATGAAGGGTGGCCCAGAGCACAGCCTTCAGGGCTCAGCAGCAGCAGCCACTCAGATTTACGTATGGGCAGCACAGGACCCTTGTCGGGGAAGCGGATGGAGTCTATGGCTGCCACAAGAAGCACCACCGGCTGGAAAGAGAATCTCCAGGTTTTGTCTCTCCAGTAAGCGGGGATAGCTGAGGACTGGGGATTGCGGGCAGGAATGCATGGCTTGAACCCATTTCTCTCCACCAGCAGGGAGCGCCTGCCCGCCTGCCTGCCTGAACGGTTGGTTAGTCTTAGTAACCCTGAAGATGCAGCCCAGGGGATTTAAAAGAGAAAACAATAACAAAAAAAAGTAGAAGAAAAGAGAAAACAGCCTGCCTGTTTAACTCTGGTCAATGCTAGTAACTCTTCAAGAATGATTTCTTAATCATTTCTATATCTGGATCGATCTATCTATATGATCAATGAATATATATATACATATATATAATTTATCTTTTAGTTTTTTGTTGGTCATGGGGCTTGAATTCAGGGCTGAGTGCTGTCCTGAGCTTTTCCTCTCAAGGTTGGTATACTTCCACTTGAGCCACATCTCCACTTTCAGCTTTTCTTTGGTCAATTGGAGTCTTACAGATAACTTCTGTTAGGCTGCCCGGAGGAACACCTGGCAATCCTCAGATCTCAGCTTCCTGAGTAGCTGGGACTTTAGACATGAGCTACAGGGCCCAGAGGCAAGGAGCAGATGTTTAACGAGCTTTGTCATGGATTCCATGACTAGGATTTGTGAGTTACTCTTGACACAACTTCTCAGGCTTGCTCTGATGAGATACCAGCAGTTTATCACCGAATATCAGTCCACTTCGCTGAAACTAAGTCGGGTTTCTTGTGCTATAAAATGAGAACACTAAATCTATCAGCTTCATCATAAAGGTTAGCTCCAGGATCTTAGAAGTCGAGACAAATTCTCCATAGCTGTTGTTCTACTTACTGTCACAAAAACACACATCTGGCCCTGAATTCAGCACACACACACACACACACACACACACACACACACACACACAATGTGTATGTGAGCTACCAGTTCATCAAGTAGTGAAAATGATATTCTTCATTTTGTTGCACCACTTAGCAATCTTAGATTCTTTACCAGTGAGCTTATTATAAAATAAGGGTTTCCATCAGAAAACTTGGTGGTGGAATCCAAGTCCAAAGGCCTGCAATAATTGAATTAGCCAAACTCCATGGTCAAGAAAGACCAAACTAGCAAAAGTCCCAGCTGGAAGAGAGAACCCAGGCTGGCTCTAAGAAGGCTAAATTCAGCAAACACTCCAATATTTTCTTCCTATGTGATTTCTGTGATGCAAGGTATCATTGTTCCTAAGAAGTCATTTGAGCATTTGTTCCATGTTAAGGATTATAAAATGATATCCAGACCGCCATCTTGAAATGTCCATCTCCACATTTCCTCCCTTCGCTGGGTGGTTTACATTGAGCCAGTGTAATGCTCAGTTGAGCAGTAAGCCAAAGAGAACAGGAATAAAACTGAATGAGTAGGAAGTAAAAATTTTTCATACTTTACTAAGACTAAAAGACTTAAAGACTTACAGTGATGACATAGGTTCTCTTTCTTGTGTGTGGTGATATGTACTGGGATTTGAACTCAGGGCCTTGCACGCTTGCGTGGCTTTTTCACTCTCCCATTTGAGGCATACCTCCCCTCTGGCTTTTTGCTGGGACAGATGGCCTTTCTGTCCAGGCTTGTTTTGAACTGAGACTCTCAGAACTCAGTCTCCTGAGTAGACAGGAACACAGACCTGGGCCACCTCTTTGATTTGCTCTCTACTGATTTAGAGTTCTCAAGAAAAACCACCAAGAGGATTTTTGTGGGTATTGTAATTGCATGTATCTGTCTAGTCCAGTGATAGAGACAGAGACAGACTGACAGAGACATAAAGAAAGAGGCAAAGGGAGACAGACACAGAGAGACAGACTGATAGGCAGAGACAAAGGAAGACAGAGAGAGAGAAGAGAGAGAGAGAGAGAGAGAGAGAGAGAGAGAGAGAGAGAGAGAGAGAGAGAGAGAGAGAGAGAGAGAGAGAGTTAGTTTAAGGCACCTGTTCCCCTGTTCCAACAATAATGAGTGTTTGGCAAGTCTAAATCCTGCAGGATGGAGACCCAGACAGGGGCTGAAGCTCAGAACCCATGGCTCACTGTTGACAGAATTCTTTTTGTTCTAGAAGGTGTGGCTTTATTCTACTGAGAACTTCAGTGAGCTGTGTGAGTCCCACTCATACTCCTGTTTGGGAGGGATAATCTGTTTTATTCAGACTTTAACCATATAAATATTCATCCCACACAATCAACATCTCCACAGAAACATCTAGAAATAATGTGCGACAAAATATCTGTGTAGACAACTGGACACCAAAAATTAAGCACCACAAGTTCACGACTTGGTAACTTGGTTCCCAATATGCATCTCTCGAAATCATGTAGAACCATCATTCAAAGCCCATAACCAAGATCCCAGCAGACTCTCTCTCTCACAATCCCAAATGTACCCAGCTTTCCCCCAAAATTCCATAATTATCTAATTGCTAAAATGGAAAGCTATTGACATCACATTGTGACATCAATAAATCTTATGCTACAAGTTAAAGGGGGAAAAAAAAGAGAAAAAAGAAAGGGAATAGCTATCTAAGCTGGGTGCCAGTGGCTCACACTTGTAATCCTAGCTACTCAGGAGGCTGAGGTCTGAGGGTCAAGGTTCAAAGCCAACCCAGGCAGACAAATCAGAGAGACTCTTGCCTCCAGCTAACTAGCAAAATTTAGGAAGTAGAGTTGTGGCCCATCTGATAGATTACCAGCCTGAACGGACAAAGCAAGGAAGAACGCAAGGCCCCAAGTTCCAGACCTGGTTCGGACCCAAAATACAAGTTGAAACAGTGGATTTTTTTGAAAATCCATCAAGATAAGTTAAACTGGGGAAACTGTTTAGGAACAAAATCATTAGGATGTGTGAAGAATTTAATAAGGCCTTAATTAAAGAATTTGACTTAACATCATGAACCTAAGACTCTATCGACTCATAGAATAACATTAAAAAACTTGCACAAATTATTATTTGTACAAAAAAGACTATAGTGTTTTTCATTTGGGACTCTCCTAGCCGAAGATTACGACAGCTCAAAGCTTAGGTACATAAGATCGTATAGGATGAGACTCAATGAAATGATCTCTAGGGTATGGAAACTAGAGTTTTATCTCGAGTGATTGTTCGTAATGTACTATGCTATTTCTTTTCTCTTTTTTTGCCCGTATGGTTCATCTCATATTGTTACTGAATCTGACTTTGTTATCTGGTGTATTGCATATGTTTATTTGTTTATTTGAAATAGGAACGGGAAGGGGGGGAAACAAGATGATTGGGAAGAGGTGGGGGAGGGAAACGGGGACAAAACCATGAGAAGGGGGAATCAATGTGTGAGAAGCAATGTACCTACTACCTGACAAATGTAACTGTAACCCCTCCATACATTATCCCAACAAAAAAAAAAGACTATAGTGTTTTACATATAAATACATACTGGGGAGGTGGTGCTTGTCTCAAATGGTAGAGTGCTAGCCTTGAGCAAAAGAGCTCAGGGACCGGCTCAGGCCTTGAGTTCAAGCCCCATGACTGGCAATAAATAGGTAGATACATGAATAAATATATTGGTTTTTTTCAGGTAATTGGTTATAAGAATTTATTAATGTGAAGGACAAGATAATTTATGAACTGTCAATCAAAAGAAAATGTTGGGTACGTCTGTTGTGCAGTGAGATTCTAGGAACAGAGCCATTGCCCTGTGTCCATATTTTTTGTGCCAGTCCTGGGGCTTGAACTCAGGGAATGGGTTTTGCTGTCTGTGAGTTTTCTGAGCTCAAGGTTACTGCTCTACCACTTGAGCCACAGCTCCAGTTCTATCTTTCGATGGTTAATTGGAGAGGAAAGTCAGAGACTTTCCTGCCTGAATTGGCTTTGAATCACAATGATTAGATATCTCACTGTTCTGAATCGCTAGGGTTCCATGTATGAGCTACCAGTGTCTAGCTTTAATAATTATTCTGTGTGTGTGTGTCTGTGCTAGTATTGGGGCTTGAACTTAGAGCCTCACATTCTAGATAGGCTGGCACTCTCACTTAGGCCATATCCCCACTTCCAGCTTTTTGCTCATTAATTGGAGATAAAAGTCTCACAGACTTTCCTTCCCTGGCTGACTTTGAACCATGATCTTCAGATCTCAGCTAGGATTAGAGGCATGAGCCACTGGTGCCCAGATAAATAATTATTCTTTAAACAGTTGGGAAGTCATTTTTTGGAAGTCTAATATGGAAGATGCTTTATGTGCAAATGGAATACTGTGGTAAAATAGAAATCTTTTGGAGGGGGGGGGGGTCATGGGGCTTGAACTCAGGCTGGGCGCTGTCCCTGAGCTCTTCAGCTCAAGGCTATCACTCTACCCTTGAGCCAAGCCCCACTTCCCGTTTTCTAGAGGTTAATTGCAAATAAGAGTCCCAGCTGGCTTTGAACCTTGGTCCTCAGATCTCAGCTTCCTGAGTAGCTAGGATTACAGGTGTGAACCACCTGGCTTTTTTTGTCTGCCGTGGGGCTTGAACTCAGGGCCTGAGTGCTGTCCCTGAGCTCTTTTGTTGAAGGCAAATGTATATTTAAATGTATATTAACTTCATCTAGACCTTTCTTTTATAAAGCTAATTAAGACAGCCTCTCCAATGTCACTTTTAACAGCATTTAACAGAACTGACAATCTAGTTTTCTTTTCTCCAGTATGAGGTTTGAACTCAGGTCCTCACCCTTGCTCAGCTTTCTTGCTCAGCTGGCGTTGTACTACTTGAACCATGCTTCCAGCCTGGCTTTTTGCTGGTTCATTAGAGATTAAAGTCTCTCGGACTTTTCTACTTGGGCTGATTTTGGACTGAGATCCCCCCAGGTGCCTATTGGGGTCCTTCCATTTCTGAGCCACACTTCAGCACTAATGCCTCAGCGAGTGTCCTGGGGACATTAGGGTGATCGCTTTGTACAGCCATCCTCCACTTCTCCCACATAACTGCACTATAATGAAGTCTTTTCATGGCTGCACCTAAGAAACAGGACAAGCCAGGAACTAAGAAGAACCATTCTCATAAAATAGAACTTTGACCCATAACTCACAGCAGCTAGCCCAGGAAGTTATTATTGGGCCCCAATTCAATTCAACAGCAATTAGCAACAGCTCGGCATCTCTTTAGGGTTTGTGCTCACTTTCAAAGTAGTATTAACCACGGAATGCTGATAATACAACTTCTAACCAATCTCACGGCTCCCCCAGGCAACAACCCACTGAGGCTTTCCTCATTTCACTACCCAGCTTTCCTCTCGGCCGGCTGGTCTGCCTCTCTGTCTGTCTGTCTGTCTGTCTGTCTGCCTGCCTGCCTGCCTGCCTACCCACCTGTGAGTTACTAAAACACAAATGCAGAGAATGGAGCTGTGAGTCAAGTGGTAGAACATCAGCCTTGAGTGAAATAGCCAAGCAAGAGTATGAGGCCTTAAGTCAAGCTCCAGTAGACAGACACACACACACACACACACACACACACACACACACACACTACTGTTGGGAGTCTCCAAGGAGAAAATCTGAACCATGTAACTCATGCCCACAAGGAGACAATTGTCATATGCAACCTACAAAGAAGGCTTCAGTTTGGCCCGATGGTTTGTGATCCTGGGTGATAATCTGGTGACATTTGGGTGCCAACTTTCTTCTGGAAAACCAGAGCAGAGGTCCCGGCCTGTGCTCCCACCAAGCATCCCACAGTTCTCACAGCCTGAGACACAGCTCTCTGCTCCACTCATCTCACGGGCTTTCCCCAGCCTTCACCAGCATCCAGGTTGAGATACTATTTTCTCTCCTGTAATCCTAACTCCTAACTCCTAATCCTAATCTCCTTTTGAGATATGATTTTCTCTCCCCAACTATTATAAGCCATTATATTATTTTCTTTTTTTTTTTTTCCTGGGCTTGAGCTCAGGGCCTGAGCACTGTCCTTGGACTTTCTCAAGGCTAGAGCTCTACCACTTGAGCCTCAACACCACTTCCGGCTTTTTTCTATACGTGGTACCAAGGATTTGAACCTGGGTCTTCCTGCATGCTAGGCAAGCACTTTAACCACTAGGCCAAACTCCTGGCCCCCATTATATTATTTTCTTTGCCAGTCCTGGGGCTTGAACTCAGAGCCT
Organism: Megascapheus bottae; assembly: GCF_031878675.1. Classification (NCBI taxonomy): domain Eukaryota; kingdom Metazoa; phylum Chordata; class Mammalia; order Rodentia; family Geomyidae; genus Megascapheus; species Megascapheus bottae. The sequence goes on from NC_143510.1 coordinate 418,687, forward strand.
GGACTCTGTCCTTGAGCTTTGTTGCTCCACGCTAGCACTCTACCACTTGAGCCACAGCTCTATTTCTGGCTTTTTGCTGGCTAATTAAAGATCAGAGTCTCACAGACTTTTCTGTCTGGGCTGGCTTCAAATCATGATCCTTAGATCTCAGCTTTCCGAGTAGCTAGGATTACAGACGTGAGCTACCAGAGCCTTTTTTAATAGACTCCCATCCCTCTTGCACCTTAGGCTTATGTCTACACTTGTCTTTGAATTTTCTCTTCTCCACGCTCTTCAGTCAGCTACACAACTGAACGCTTATCCATCTGTCCCAAACTATCTTGCCTGACAGCTTGGGATTTCCTCTTAATGAATCTCTTCTGCCTAGACTTTACCCCTGAGCTTCAGATCACAGCGAATGCATAATTGCTTTTTTTTGACACTTCCCCTCAGATCTTAGCAGGGCCCTTTCAGCTACTGATTCTTGTCCCCAACCCTGGTCTAATTCCAGATTATTCTGTTGTCACGAATGCTACTCTGTGTGTGTGTGTGTGCGTGTGTATGCAGTTCTGGGTCTTGCACTTGGGGCCTGGGTGCTAGCCTTTCAAAGGTGGTACTCTACCACTTGAGCCACAGCTCCACTTCCAGCCTTTTGCTGGTCAATTGGAGATAACAGTCTCACAGTCTTTCTTGACTAGATGGGCTTTGAATTGTCATCCTCAGATCTCAGGCTCCTGAGTAGCTAGGGTTACTCCCCTGAAGGATTTTCAATCTAAAATATGACAAAAGAAAATGATCCAACCAATGGGGTTAGAATTGTGGCTCAGCTGGCAGAACGCTAGCCATTGAACAAAAGCATCAGATACTCAGTTCAAATCTCGGTCTCAGACTAAAAACAAAAAGAGAAAGAAAAGGAAGAATAATGAGTCCAAGGAAGGTCTCCACATCGGTGGATTGAGCAGAGACAACAGAAGGAACAGGCAATGGCTGAGTGTTGGTAGTTCAGGCATCTGTTTGGAGACATAATATGTGAGGACTAACTGAGATACACTAGTCCTGTGCCAGGTGGGGCTTCAACCAATCAGATCACTCAGAAGACCAGCGTGTCTAAGCAAAGCACACTTTTGGAGATTATGTTTTGTCCATTGCACTGAAGAGGCCCAACCTTGGCGGCTGCGCATAGGACACTGTTGTTGAAGTACTGAGGCGTGTCTTGGTTAGCTGGTTCCCATTTCCAAACTGATCCCAGCTAAAGTCTGACAAAGACTTGTGGGGGAGAGGAATGGATGTGAATGTGAACGCATGAGTGCTATGGAGAAACTCAGCAGTCTAATTAAGATTAGAAGGGAAAGTCTACTTAAGACTTAAGTCATGACAAACGTAGGAAAGCGGGCATCTGGAAGATATTCAGGGGAGAGACATGAGGACTTAGAATAGGGGAATACGAAAAGGAGGCTTCAGAGGCAGCTCTTGGTGGGTCACTGGTGGCCTCATGCTTGTAATTCTGGTACTCAGGAGGCTAAGATGTGAGGTTCATGGTTTCAAGCCAGTCCAGGAAGGAAAGTCCATGAGATGCTTATATCCAATTAACCACCCCAAAGCCAGAAGTGGAGCTGAGGGTCAAGTGGTAGCATGTCAGGTCTGAGCAAAAGATACACAGAGGCAGTGCCTAGGTCCTCTGTGACTGTGTGTGTGTGTTCCTGTCCTGAGGCTTGAACTCAAGAGCCTCTGCACTGTCCCTGAGCATTTCTGTTCCATGCTGTCACTTTACCTCTTGAGCCACAGCTCCACTTCTGGAGTTTTGGTGGTTACAGTTAAGAGTATCACAGACTTTGCTGCCTGACCTGACTGGCTTCGAACCAAATATCTAAAGTAAATGTAATGGGAAATTCGATTTTCCCAATATTCTAAAGCAAGCCAAAAAATTCAATTCTTAAAAAATAACTTGTATTCTATTTTTTGTTTGTCTGACTTGGACTCAAAATGACTAATGTGAAAGGGTGATTTCAGACTATTAAAGTATTTTGCTGAACAGAATGTAAATTAGGTGAATAACTAAAAGTTGGAAAAGCATCACTTTTATTAAACAGAGGACCCCAAGTATTTTAACTTCAGCAAATTATTCTGAACTAGCATTCATGTAGAACTGAATGGATTTTATTTACCCTAGAAACTAAATGCAACACTAAAATTCTTAGGATACGAATGCTGTTGTTTTTCATTTTCATTTGAGACATTTCCCCTATGATGTTTGAAAACTGGTTATTAAAGGCAACCTACCTGAATAAAATAGCCTGGAAACAAACAGGTATAATGAACGAGGATGACATAGAAAACCTTGGCACAAATTCTAATCCATAGCCAATAATAGATTAATATATAAGCAAATTCTAGGGAAAAAATAAAGAGATCCACTTCTATTGAAACAATTGCTTTCAATACAAAATTATCAGCCTTTCCCAGAAACCTAGGAACTTGTTAACTGGCTCAGATGCACAAGATGTTTTGGCCACATAAACGTAATTAGAAAATTTAAAAAGTCAGGGTTGGGAGTTTGGCCTAGTGGTTAAAGTGCTTGCCTAGCATGCACGAAGACCCGGGTTTGATTCCTCAGTACCACATACACAGAAAAAGCTGGAAATGGTGCTGTGGCTCAAGTGGTAGAGCTCTACCCTTGAGGAAAGCCCAAGGACAGTGCTCAGGCTCTGAGTTCAAGCCCCAGGACTGGCAAAAACATAAATTATCTTTAAGTGATTATCTTTTAGGTACAAAGGAGTAGAAGGGAAATCAACATGTCAGTTCCTAAGTGCCTCCCATCCAGACCAGGGTCAGCCCTCCATCACCAACCCTCGCTCCCACAGCCCCACTCTCTGCTCACATTACACAGTTCCATTTTCACATGTATACATTTATTATTATGAATGTTTTTGCCCACCCTTCTTCTCCCCTCCCTCCCCTTGACCTCAATACAAACACCATCCATCAAACCAAATGCGCGTGTCTGGATCCTTGACTGACCTTACAACCTCGTGAACAAGAACATCCCACACAGTCTTCAAGGAGGTAGTAGGCAGGACAGTGGCCCCTGGAAGTGTAAGCACCTGAGTAAGCGTGAGAGTGAGATAAGGAGCTGGGCTGCCTGTGTGAACTTTGGCCTCAGTACCTGAGTTTGGAAATGAGGAAAGCTGCAATCGTTGTTAGAACTGAAACACTGTGAGATCTTGAGCTGCCTCAAGGTTCACTGATATGACTATGGTTGACCAAAAGCAGGGGCGGAACATTGGGACAGAACTCTGCTGTCGCTAATCTACTGACTTGTCTTAATGGTTTCCACATCAGCTTTTGTTCCACTGTCTTACCGGGCTGCCAGGAAGGGAAGGCCTATGAGTTCTGTTCATATACAACTACAGATCGTGCATGTGAATTTGACTCACAGAGACATTTGTGTGAGTTCTTACTCGGTCCCGGGGACAGTCAGCATACAAAGATTCCAGAATGCCTGTAATCCTAGTTATTCAGGAGGCTGAGATCTGAGAACTGAGGTTCAAAGCCAGCCAGAGCAGGAAAGTCCGTAGGACTCTTATCTCCCATGAAGCACTAAAAAAGGCAGAAGTGGACGCGTCAAAGTGATACAGCATTAGCCTTGAGTACAAAGTTCAGGGACAAAGTCTAGGCCCCGAGTTCAAGCCTCAAGACCATCACCAATAAATAAATAAATAAATAAATAAATAAATAAATAAATATAAATAAATAAATTCCAGAGTAGTGTAGACTATTCCAGAGAGAATGACTTTGCCCTTGAAGGAACTAGAGCTGTCCTGTACTTACAAGCTTTGATCAGCAATAATGGTAATAATATAAAAGGGAACGAGATAACTTGAAGGGGTAATGGGGATGGGACTGGTGGGAAGAAAGAGAGAGAGAATGATGAACATGATGACGCTGATTAAGACACATGTTCTGTCAGCCCTGGTGACTCATGCAATCCTAGCTCCTCAGCAGGCTGAGATCTGGGGATCGTGGTTCAAAACCAGCCCTGGCAAGAAATTTCACAACGTTCTTATTTACAATTAACTAGCCAAAAGCCAGAAGTGGAGTTATAGCTCAAGGGGTAGAATCTAGCCTTGAGCACAAAAACTCAGGGATAGCACCCAGGCCCTGAGTTCAAGCCCCAGTAACAATACACACACACACACACACACACACACACACACACACACACACACACACTCAGCAAGGGCAGAGGGTAATAAACATCCACTGGTTAATATTCCCTTGAATTGCTCTGGATAATCAAACAGCTTCTGCACTGCTGTACTAATTCCATTTTTGTGATTTACATGCACTATAAATTTTTTTTTGCCAGTCCCAGGGCTTGAACTCAGGGCCTGAGCACTGTCCTTGGGCTCTCTCAAGGCTAGAACTCTACCAGTTGAGTCACAACACCACTTTTGACTTTTTCTATGTATGTGGTACCCAAGAATTGAACCTGGGTCTTTGTGCATGCTAGGCAAGCACTCTACCACGAGGCCAAACTTCTGGTCCCTATGAATGCTTTTATGAAACCAAGTGAAAGATTACAGAAGAAGGAACTATTCCAATTTCCCCCTACCCTACACAGAAGTGGAACAACTGGATTCCAAATACTTTAAAATCAGTTTGTCAATAAGCCCAAAAGATAAAAAAAAGTTATTGCCAGATATAACTGAAATGTATAAGCTTTGCTCTGAGAATAAAAACTCAGTGCTGCTTTTTTCTTTTCTCCCCCCACCCCCCGCCCTGCCCTGCACACCTCGCCCCAGTCCTGGATCTTGAACTCAGGGTCTGGGCACTGTCCTTCTGCTTCTTTTACTCAAGGCTAGTGCTCTACCGCTTGAGCCACAGCACCACTTTTGGTTTTTCCTGTTTATGTGGTCCTGAGGAATCAAACCCAGGGCTTCATGCATGCTAGACAAGCACTGTACCACTAAGCCACCTTCCCAGTGCGAGTTCTGCATTTTAACTGAGCGTTTTATTATTTTTTTCTAGGCAAATTCAGTAATAAAATGATTGCATACAACTGAAATCCTATGATCTTCTCTGGGATTCCAGTTCACTTCTCCCTCCATCTGCACGTGAGCCCCAAATGCAAACCTTTAGCCTGTGGTGACCACCAGCTGTCTCAAAACTAGATCTAGGGCACAGCTGAGCTGCAGAGCCTGGAACCTCTGTCCCTTCCCCACCTCACTCCCTAGGCCCCTCAAAAAGACTCAGCTTTGGCTGGGCCCTGGTGGGTGAGCCAGGTGACAGTGGCTCACACCTGCCTGTAACCCTATCTACTCAGGAAGTTGAGATGTAAGGATCAAGGCTCAAAGCCACCCCAGGCAGGAAAGTCTCTGTAACTTCAATAATCTACGAAAGAAAGAAAGAAAGAAAGAAAGAAAGAAAGAAAGAAAGAAAGAAAGAAAGAAAGAAAGAAAGAAAGAAAGAAAGAGAGAGAGAAAGAAAGAGAGGAAAGCTGGATGTAAAGCTGTAGTTCAAGTGATCAAGCAATAGCCTTGAGCAAAAGGCTCAGGGACAGTGCCTAAACCCTGAGTTCAAACCCCAGGACCTGCATAAATTAACAAAAATCAACAAAAGCAGCAACAGCAGTAGTAACAGAAAAGCACCAAGGATTCAGGAAGCTGCCATGCACTTTTCCGATTTCACTTTCATTCAAATGTTAAATCACTTACCACAATTATTTTGCTTTGATTTCACAGCTCCAGGGGACTAAGTATTCTTTTTTTCTTATGCCTGTACTGGGGCTTGAACTCAGGGCCTACCTTCTCACTTGGATTTTCTGCTCCAGGTTGGCACTACCACTTGAGCCACATCTCCCCTTGCTGGCTAACTCGAAATAAGAGTCTTGCAGACTGTCCTGCCTACGCTGCTTCGGAACCCAGATCATCAGATTTCACCCTCCTGAGGAGCCAGGATTACAGGTGTGAGCCACTGCCACCCAGCTGCAAGTACTTATTTAAACCAATGGAGAATATTCCATATTTCTTGATTTTTGCTCCCTAGGAAATAATCCATTGATTTCTTAGGCCCAATAAGTTCTGCTGAGCTTTGATGGATTGGGTACAAGTATAAATAAGAATACATAAATAAATAAATGTATATATATCCCCAGAGACACACCTCTATTGTCAATTCTAGGTAAATAGTCTTAGCCACCCCCAGCACTCCACTTCTTGTTTGTTTTTCTCTTACCTTGTCTTCTTTTTCTTTCTTTCTTTCTTTTTTTTCTTTTGGTGTGGCTCTTAGTTTTTCTCCCCTGTGGCTTTAGTTTTCTCTACAACCAACAGGAATGAGTAAGAGCTAGGTAGCCGAAGTGGCAGGCTTCCTCAGCGCAAGAGGCTGGCGCCCACCCCACCTCAGAGCAGGGGCTGTGTTCGGGGAGCTCTGGACCGTCCTTGGAGGATGGCTTCTTGTATAGTTCTATCCCTGGCTGAACCTGGAAGGCAGTGTGGGTTGTCTTCCTACACACCCTGCAATCACTTTTATGTTGTGACACCCCAGTTGTGCCACCACCACAGCACAGGGAAGTGTGAGAAGCACAGCACACCGGAGCTTAAGAAACACAGGTGATCTGAAACTGAATAGAGTCACGTGGTAAACTCAGCCTGCTGTTTAACCATCCAGGGAAGTTGTGGATGGCTCATTCTGTGCTCAACTCACATAAAAGATTGCTGGTTGGGCACTTGTGGCTCATGCCTATAATCCTGGCTACTCAGGAGGCTGAGACCTGAGGATCACGGTTCGAAGCCAGCTGGGCAGAAATGTCTGTGAGACGCTTATCTCCAATGAACCATAAAAAAGCTAGAAGTGGAGCTGTGGCTCAAGTGGTAGAGTGCTGGCCTTGAGCAAAAACGGCTCAGGGACAGCACCCAAGCCCCGATTTCAAGCCCCAGGACCTGCACACACACACACACACACACACACACACACACACACACACACACACACACACCAACCACCTTCTTAGGTTCCAGTCCCAGCTCTGATATACAGTAACTGGGCTCTATGCTTTAGTGTCTCTGCCTGTAATCCTGGGAAAGAGGTAATAAAAGAATTTCCCTCCATAGATTTTAGAAAGGATTGCATTGATTAGCATATCTAAATGACTCAAGATAAAGACCAGTAAATAATTAGGTCACTAGAAATGTAAGCATTTCCTCACCTAATAAGGTTGATCAAATTTCCTAGAAATGATTTGAGTAGATTTTCTGAAAGCAAACGTTACTTGGCTGAGATATTTTGCTTGGATGAAGACAGTTGGCATTAGCCATTCTAAATAATGATAAAGCTTATTTTTCTGGGGCTGTAGCAGAATGAATATGGCTCGCAGATTGTTTTCCCTTTATTTTCTTTTGTGCAGGTCCTAGTCTTGAACTCAAGGCCTGGGCACTGTCCCTGAGCTTTGGTGCTCAAGGTTAGTTGGGTACCACTTCACCAACAGCTCCATTTTATGCTTCTTGGTGGTCAATTAATTATAGGTAAGAGTTTCTTGCCCAGGCTGGCTGTGTGCCAGGCACACAGTTAAGTTTTAATACCTTATCAAACAAAATGCATCTTTTATAACCAAACCAATATAAGACCAACACCTCTACTAGTCTTAATTGAATAAATCCTAAAAACAAAAAAGCATTGATACCCTACTTGAACACACTTTAGTCAAGACTCCCTGAGCTCTTTCTAAATCAGGCCTTTACTTTGACCTGCTGAGCCTGGTGTTAACAGTAAATCCTTCCTCTCTCATTATCTACCCAAGTTTCTGTCCGGTATCTTAAGCTAGATCTTTAGTAAATTTCTATCTTCTTCCTATTGGCTCCAGTTCTCCCCCTTTGTCTGTCTTGGACATGTTAATTCATATTCTAGTTGTCTTTGAATAAATGCTTCTTTGTGATTTTAAAAACAGCGTCAGCATAATTTCTCTTTAAGAATCTGAAAAGCAAGCAATGCTGCGTGCTTCTGACTCACTCTTGTAACTTCACTCAGGAGGCTGAGATGTGAGGACTGAGGTTCAAAAGGAACCTAGGCAAAAATATTCCGGAGACTCCTATCTCTTGTTAACCAGAAAAACCCAGAAGTGGAGGTGTAGTTCAAGTGGTAGAGGGTCATCCTTGAGGAAAAAGGCCAAGCACGTGTGCGCGCGTGTGCGCGCATGCACACGCACACACGCATGCGCGCGCGCGCACACACACACACACACACACACACACACACCCCTGTTAGGATTAGGAATAAATCTGATTTATTCTCTACATAGGGCAATAGGGAAAATTTGAGAAAGTTAAAAGAGGTTTTCTGATGGTAGGAAGGGATGAATGTGAAGAGAGGCACATTACAAAAGCAGCAGACAGAAGCCAAGGGATTTCCCTGGGGAATCATCTGATACCATATTTACCATTAAAAATAAAAGATTGGAGTTCAGCTCAGGGTAGCACAGAGGCAAATTCTTTTTCTGAACTAGGTTGTAATAACAATGATCCTCCACTTTTACTTGGGAAGAACGGTCTGTGAGGCATATCCATTATCCAGAAAGCAACTGTCAAAAATAACTTGACAGTGGCTCTCCCACCTGTAAACCCTAGCTCCTCAGGAGGCTGAGATCTGAGGACCAAGTTTCAAAGCCAGCCCAGTCATGGAAGTCCACGAGACTCTTATCTCTTAACTAGCAAAAAGGCAAAAATGGAGGTATTACTCAAATAGCAGAGCACCAGCCTTGAGCAAAAAAAGTGAGAACATGAGGCCCTGAGTTCAAGCCTAAGTGACAGCACCAAATAAATAATACATAAAATAAAATAACTTGACAGACTGGAAAGGCAAAAAATCAAATATATGGTGCATCATTTTATGCAATTTCTGTTCAGTGCCAATGTGTGTACAAGAAGGAATTACTAAGTAATTATATATGTGTTTTTTCCAACTGAAAACAGTTGCTTGGTATATCATCCAGATTCCCAAACTTGGACTTAATAGATGAGGGAAGATATTTTGTAGCTAACATTGTTGAATAGAAAAAAAAAAGATTTTACATCAATTAGCGAAAATGATACTTTGTTGTTTAGTCTTTTTTTTTTTTTTTTTGGTGTCAGTGCCTGGTTCTGTCCCTGAGCTTCTTTTGCTCAATGCTGGTGTTCTACCACCTGAAACATGACTCCACTTCCAGTTTTCTGATGGTTAATGGGAAATTAGTGTCTCAGGACTTTACTGACTGGACTGTCTTCAAACCATGATCCTCAAATCTCAGCCTCCTGAGTAGCTAAGATGACAGGCATGAGCCAACAGTGCCTGGCTAAATTAAATACTTTGAGGTAATAAACAATAAGAAAAATACCAACATATTAAATGGAAAATATGTCTAAAACTGCATTTCTGCAGTTTTTGGAACTAACAGGATATTTAATTTGGATTTGCATTAAAACCATACATAGTCCCATGTATTACTTTCAATTATTTTCCTGGTCCTCTTGACCTTGACCCACATGCTACTCCTGAGCTCCTTTTGCTCAAGACCACTGTTCCACCATTTGAGCCACAGCAACACTTGTGACTTTTTCTCAGCATATTGGAAATAAGAGTCTCAGGGACTTTTTTGCCTAGGATGGCTTTGAACTGCAGTCCTCAGATCTCAGCTTCCTGAGTAGCTAGGATTGCAGGTATGAGCTGTCAGTGCCCTGCTATGTTCAACCTTTTGGGTTAGGGAATCCCAGATTATGTGAAAACACATACACATTTAAGGGCTGCACTGCATGTAGTAAGGTATTAGCAACCTCCCCTCCCCCCACACACACAATGTTCAGGGACATCGCCCAGGCACTGAGTTCAAGCCTTAAACTGGCACAAAAATAAAAAAGGAAAATCTCCAAATCATCTGTTTTTATGTTTTGTTCTAGAGTTTGTAACAGACATTAACAGAAAACAAGCTTGTTTTAAAAGAACTAACATTTTTCATCTGGGTGCTGATGGCTCACACCTGTAATTCTAGCTACTCAGGAGGCTGAGACATGAGGATCGAGGTTCAAAACCAGCCCAGGCACATGAGACTCTTATCTTCCATTAACCACCAGAAAACCAGAAGTGGCGCTGTGACTCAAGTGGCAGAGCACTGGCCTTGAGCTGAAGAGCTCAGGGACAATACCCAGGCCCAGAGTTCAAGCCCCATGACTGGCCAAAAATTCTTTTCATTACAATAACCATAATTAATTTAACAGTAAAATAATTACTAAGAATGCCACTGTTGGTCAAAATGTATGGCAATTGGAGCTGTTGAATTCTTGTGTTTTGTGTGCCAGGACAGCAATTTGAATTCAAGTCCTCAAAATTCTCCCTGATGCTCTCCCACTTGAGGCATGCCTCTATTCCAGCATTTTGCTGGTTAATTGGAGATACAGTCTCACAGACTTTTTTTCTGCTAAAGTTAGCTTTGAACCATGTTCTCCAGTTTTCTAAGTAGCTTAAGGGGTCCAGCCCAGCTAATTCTCTTCTTCCCAAGAGAATTTGAAATATTGCTTTTTCTTAATGTCTAGAGCATTCAAGAAGCTGTTCAGCAGTTAGTAAGCTCTTGTTCCTACAGTGTCTTCTAAATACACCTCACCAGCCTTCTCCTGTCTCTGATTTGTACAGAACAAGGACCTTGCTTCATTTATATATAGAACATCTAGGGCAAGCTAGCAAGTCAATTATTTTAGGAGAATGAATAATTCATCGGGGAAATGGGAATGGAACGTGGCACACACGCATTCTTCCTTTGCCTAAAGCTATTTATTTCGGTTCTTAGAGATGTCTAGCTGGAAAACTGAGCTCATTTGTGACTGCAGAATTACTACAAGTGGATTCAGTGGAGAACATTCACCAGTATCGAGGGCTGGATGGTGTTGGTAGCTTTGTCTATAGCGACACAGTTAATTACAGGTGACCGTCTGAGACATTGATGACCGCCTGGCTTTGAATTGTGATCCTCAGATCTCAGCCTCCTGAGGTTCTAGGCATGAGCCACTAGCCCCCAGCTCCTGGCCCAGTCTTAAAAATAAGAAACAATAACAACAAAACAAGAGGAGAAATATAAACATGACTAACTCAGTCCAAACCACAGTAATAAGCAGACTGATGCCACAGCGATTCGTATTTGTAATGCTGGAAATGCCAGACTCCAGTCTCCTCCTCCTGTTCGGTGCTAATGCAGCCCTTGTGGGGCCTCATACATTGGCTTCACTTCATGTTTATAAATCCCATTCTCTAGGAACCACTAGACCTCTATCTGAGAGAAGTAGCATTTACTATAATGTTGTTTACACCTACTTTCTTCCAACGAAAGGTTCCCAGCAGGATATAGACTTGAAAAGTCAGGAATGATAGAATGGCAAAGAAATTCTCTCTTCTTTCTTTCATTTTTTTCTTTTGTCAGTCATGGGGCTTGAACTCAGGGCCCAGGAGCTGTCTCTGAAATATTTCGCTCGAGGCTAATGCTCTACCACTGGAGCCACAGCGCCCGCTTCCAACTTTTTTGGAATTTCACTGAAGATAAGAATCTTATAGACGTTCCTGTAAATCACAATCCTTACGTCTCAGCCTTGTGGATAGCTAGAAGCTTGAGCCCTGGCCGCCTGGCCTCAGAGAAGAAAGTCTTAATCCTCCAGCTGCAAGAAGTATGGTGTTATGGCTGAAGTTATCTCATTGTTCTGGGCAGAGGAAATAAGAACAGGAAAATGACAGAGGTCCCCTCCCTTACCATGGCCTGAGCAGACCTGTGTGCAGACTCCTAGACATGCTATGACTATGGCCTTGAGCAGTCCCATAGGTTTGCCCTGGCTGTCAAGTCATGGCCATCCACATGAATCTCGGCTGGCTGGGCCCCAGAGAAGTGTGCTGGAGCAGGCGTCCAAGCAGAGTGGCCGGGGTCCTCCACAGCCTGCGAGCTGTCTGCTGATCTCGAGAGCAGAGTAGCTCTCTCCTCCAGTGGCCTTTAGGTTAGCCCTGCACACAGAGGCCCAGGCGCTGCCCTTCCAGGGAAACCCTCCTGTTGAGTCAGACCTCTGCTTAGACTTTTCTCCAATACATTTTGACTGTCTTGCTTTTCCCCTCAGTGCCTGAAAACTCATTCTTTGGGACAAAGCAATGGCAGGGTTTTAGTATTCTAAGTCAGCCGAATGTGTCACCCAGGTTCCTTGGTCTAGTTTTCAAGGCTGTTAGACAACGACAACAAACAAACAAATGAAATGTGATTTCATGCTTTCTCTCTTTTGCACCTCCTTCAAACAACTCTGGACCATGACCAAACAAATATTGCTTCTTGAAATTTTTTTCAGTCTTTGGACCCCCCCACTTCCCACATAAACACACACACACACACAGACACACACACACACACACACACACGCGCGCGCGCATTTTAGATAGATATATAATCTGGCTAGCGTGATTCCACTTGGCATTTGGAAGAAACCTCCCCAAAGGACCTCTTACCCAGGTTAAGAGCCGCTGACCTCCCCCAGGCTCCAGAACTATCTCATCCATCCATGACATCTATCCTACTGCCCTTTCGGATGCCAGGCACACCTCCTTCCACAAATCCCACAGTGAGGATGGCTCATGGAAGCCACACACTTTTTTTCAAGTCATTTCTTTGTCATTATCTTCTTTTATTCTGATCACATTCTCTATTCTTTAATTTCCTTAAATAATTGCTGGGTCTAAATTCCTCAGATAGAACCACAAATGTGAAATCCCCTGATGCCTGGCATGTAATTGGGGTGGGGAGAGGGCCTCCATAAACATTTCGGGTTGTCTGAATGATTCAAAGCTATGAAACAAAGCCAAACTCTCCTTTTATCCATGACAGCTGAGTTGAGTTGTGTGGGGCAAGTCACATACATATACACACAGATACACACACACATTCACATTCACAATCACATACCCCACAGGAATGTAGGTGGTTCCCAGGGTCTGAGCCTCACGCCAAGTTGAACACAAGCCCATGTTTAGGAAACTGCAGTGGTTTCTCAATCAGTCTTAGTCCTAATGAGCCAAATATTTGTGCCAGGTAAACCTTATTATCACTTTTGGAATACAGTATCTTGCTTGATCCTCATATCAAAAAAGCTGTGTGCGTGCGTGCGTGCGTGCGTGCGTGCGTGCGTGTGTGTGTGTGTGTGTGTGTGTTGGCACTTGGGCAGGGAAATCTCCTTTAGCATTTTCAGTGAAAGTGGGTACTCTTTACCACTTGAGCCACAGCTCTACTTTAAGCCTTTAGGTGGTGAATCAGAGATAAGAATCTCATGAGCTTTCCTGCACAGGCTGGTTTTGAACCTTGACTCTCAGATCTCTGATTGTGACAGTCTAAAAAACAAAAATAAAATCAGCTCAGATAGGGAAGAAAAACCTAATGAAGGGCAAGCTGCTTGGTTTCAATTCTGCCCAAAGTTTTGTAACACTAGTTATCAGTGTCTTGGGAAAGCAAATCAAGTGACCAATTGGGGTAGAAATTGTCTCATTGGCTTTGGATACCATCTCTTACAGAATCTAAAGTACATGAATTGGTAGCTCCATTGGAAAAAATGGAATTATTCATATGCTTCTACTACTCAGTAATGATCATTAGAAAGATAAACTATACAGCTCCTACTCAAAGGAAGGAATTGATTTTTTTTTTTGCCAGTCCTGGGCTTGAGCTCAGGGCCTGAGCACTGTCCTTGGACTTTCTCAAGGCCAGAGCTCTACCACTTGAGCCTCAGCACCACTTCTGGCTTTTTTTCTATATATGTGGTACCAAGGAATCAAACCTGGGTCTTTGTGCATGCTAGGCAAGCACTTTAACCACTAGGCCAAACTCCCGGCCCAGAATAGGTAGATTTTTAAAAAGGCACTGGTTGCATAGCATGTGTTTGTGTGTTTATTTTTGCAATTTGCTACTATGCTCAGATAGTAGAAGTGTCTGGGAGTGACTGTGCTGTTTCCCAGGTTAGTGATCGCAAAAACATGTTAGGTCTTCCTAATTTGAAACTTGCAGAACGACTACACTTTACCTCTGACATTTACCTCTCACATCGAAGTCACAATCTTCTGCAATTGTTGAGCTTCTAGTGGTTATCAACAGCTCCTCAAGGCTAGAGATCTTTACTCCTAATCTGACCTCCAGGTTCTGCTTTATTTGTTTATTTTTCTGAAGGTAAAGCAACACTGAGCAAAGTTAAAGGTCTTCAGTGATCTCAAAGGTGAATGAATTCCATTGTTATACTTTTATCTATTTACTTCGGTGCTTGTACTGGGGATTGAATTTAGGACCAAAGCATTCATCCTTAGGTTGTTTTTTTCTTTTTCACTCATAGATGGTGCCCTACCACTTGAGCCATAACCTCCACTTCCGGCTTTTTGATGGTTAATTGGAGATCAGTATCTCATAGACTTTCCTTTTCTGAGCTGCTTTTGAACTGCACTCCTAAAATCTTAGTCTCCTGAGTAGCTAGGATTATAGGTGTGAACACCAGAGCCTGGCTTTCATTGCATTGACATTGGAGTCATTTTGAGCCCACATGAAAGTAGGCAGACACCTGCTATACATTAGACTTCACAGAAGGACTTTACTCAGAGGTGATTTGCCCATTGATCCATGGAACAAAAGGAAACTCTTGTCTCTGTAATTCTCCTTTGGGAAAGAGATTTTCTTCCCTGCAGAATACTAAAGGGTAAGTAGCTAAGTAGCAGACCTGTCTTCATAAGTTATCTTTATAATGAATAATGTCTCTTCCCCCTCCTCCTCCCCTTCTCCCCTCCTCCTCCTCTCCCCTCCTCTTCCTTCCCTTCCTCCTCTTCCTTCTCCTCCTCTTCCTTCTTCTTTTCCTCCTCCTCCTCCTCCTCCTCCTCCTCCTCCTCCTCCTCCTCCTCCTCCTCCTCCTCCTCCTCCTCCTCCTTCTTCTTCTTCTTCTTCTTCTTCTTCTTCTTCTTCTTCTTCTGTGGTTGCACTGGGGCGGGCTTGTTAATTAGAAATAAGACTCAGACTTTTCTGTTCAGGTTTACTTCTAATTGGGGTCCTCAGATCTCAGCCTCCTGAGTTGTTAGGATTACAGGCATGAGTCACTGGTGCACAGCTTAGAATCATCCTTTTTTATTAGCAAGGTCAGCATGAATAGGTAAAAATATGAATTATATCATTATACATTACTAAGCAGGTCATCTGACCACATATCTCACAATAAACTTGCTAGGAAATAAAGTTCTTTCTCTTAGTAAGTCTATTATTTGACTTATGTTTATGCTAATTCTAGACTGCTTGTAATGATGGTTTGGTGCAATTATCTGAAATCAGGATAATTCATTCTTTACTTAACCAAGAAGATGGTAGTGTAGACAGAAATGGAGTGAGGCTCGATTGGTAGAACACTAGGCTTGATGTGAAAAAGAAGGGAAAACAAAAGCAAGTGAGAGACAGAGGCCCTGAGTTAAGCCTTAGTGCCTGTGCACACATGCACGCGCACACACAAAGATGACAGTACATGAAGGAGACTTACATTCCCTCTAATGCCTCCTTCTAAAGGAATTGATATTCCGATGCTAATGTACGTGCACAAGGGCATCTAGACAGCAACAGACATCTCAGAGAATTGTGGTCAGTCAAGAACGATGGGCCGTGTGAAGAGGGGCTGTGGCTCAAGGGGTAGGGGGTAGCCTTGAGCTGGAGAGCTCAGGGACCGCCCAGAGTTCAAGTCCCACCACCGACAAAAAAAAAGAATGATGGGCTTTGTGAATGGAATATGATTGTCAATCAAAGAAGTTTATTATAATCTTCCTCAAAGGGATATCATAATGTTAAGTATGTCAAGGACAGACAGTTGTGGCTATGAATAGACTAGGATATGATGGGAGGAAAACTGTATTGATATCTAAACCAAGAACTTAGACAGCCATCAAGCATAAAGAAAGTAGACAGACAGGAACATATAATGCTCACAGTATAGAAGGCTGGGAGCTGGGCAGTGATGAGAATCAAAGCACCTTCCAGAGGCAAAGAGAGAAGCAAGCCACTGCTGGCAAACACCTGGAATCCTAGCAACTTGGGAGGCTGAGATCTGAGGATTCAGGTTCAGTGCCAGCCCAGGCAATCTGTAAGGCTCTTATCTCCACTTCAAGTGGAGCTGTGGCTCAAGTTGTGGAGCAGTAACCTTGAACAAAAAAGCTCAGGGACAGCACCCAGGCCCTGAGTTCAATCCTAACGATGGACAAAAACCAACAGAGAGGCAGGAGAGAGCAAGCATACAAGCTTTCGATTAGCAAATCTTTTCCAGCCACATTCACTGGACTTTTGAATCACAAAGTTGCAGGGCTGACCATTCTCACCTGAAACTCTAAGGTTTTTTTTTTATACTGCTGGGCCACACGGGGTGTGCCTGCTGCTAGAGATGCCAGTAACTGGCCAAAAGTAACAGTGACTTTGTAGCCTACTCAGTGAGGCATTCTGTAGATCACACAAAGGCATCATATGGCCAAGAAGTCCCCCATTTTGTCCTCTAAGAAGGAAATACTTTTCTTTAGGGCCACTGTAGTCCATTCCTGATTTTCATGTTAATGGAATTATCAGTGGTTTCATTCATGCACAGAACTTCATGCTGCAAACGTCACCAACAGCTCTTCATCTTTGCTGTTATCCATAGCCCAGACTTCTTTCTTCAGTTTGAGATTTATATTTAATTGGGGCTTCCCCACTGGCTCAGCGCACCACCAACATACCTTATAACTAATGAATTAATCTCCAACCTCATCTAATGTTTCCTCTAACAAGAAATGTTTAGGCTATGACTATGGATCTTTATTCTACTCACGAGAGTGTCCTGTGCATCTTAGAGATTTTGGATTCTGCCCCCACCAACTGTTCTGTGTATATCCTGTTCTATTCTTACTGTATTTGCTCAGGATCTCCCAAGGCTTTCTCTAGCGGTCTGCCATCTTTTATGTGAATCTTATCCATTCTTCTTCCACCATTGCTCCCTATGAGTTCTTTCTCAAAATTCATTCATTACCATGCCAACCTCCTAAGTTTCTGACCTTCTGAATTTTGATATTTCTGAAAAATATTGCTATTTTTTATGCCAGTCCTGGAGCTCAAACTCAGGGCCTGAGTGCTCTACCTGAGTTTCTTTTGCTCAAAGCGAGTGCTCTACCACTTGGAACTACAGCTCCATGTCTGGCCGTTTTTGGTGGCTCCTTGGAGATAAGAGTCTCATGAGCTTTCCTGTCTGGGCTAGCTTTGAAGTGTGATGCTCAGATCTTAACCTCCTGAGTAGTTAGGGTTATAGGCATGAGCCATCAGCATCCAATTTCTAATTCTTATGCTTTATGAATGCAGCGATTCTGATTATAATTTGAATTCCTAATCACGACATTCAAATAGTGTATTTGAGTTCTTCATTGCATGCATTTCAAATCATTTTCAACTTCTACCACTTTTCCCAACACCAGTGTCTTCTTGGGTCATACCTATTGTCTTTGGCTTCCTTAACAACTCCAACTGGTAAAGACGAGGTAAATGGCCTTTACCTTTCAATGTGGCATTTGACAAAGACACTGCAAGAGTTTGCAAATCTGTCCACCCCTTCAGACTTTAGTACTTTGATCACAGAGATCTGATTGTATCTCTCCCATGTCCCTCATACCTGGCACTCTGAACGAATGTCTGACAAGTGGATTGATGCTTAATGCAAGAGAAGAAAAAGGGAGACAGTGAACAAACTTCAAGTGCTTCTGGGTAATATGAGAGGTGGGAGCAGAAGAAATGGCTGTGATGCAGAGCCAGCAGATGTGGGCAGAAGTTTAGTGTGGATTGCATCATTCTTTTACAGATAATATTTTTATGTATCTCCTAAGAAATACTTTATAACTGGGCATGGGCGAATCACAACTAAAATCTTAGCTGAGTAGGAAGTTGAGACTTGAAGTTCTCAGTTCCCAGCCTGGGCAGATAAGGCTGAAAGACTCTCATCTCCAATTAATCAGCCAAATAGCAGAAGTGGAGGTGTGGCTCAAGTGGTAGTGTAAAAAAAGCTAAGGGGAGAGTGAGAGGCCCTGAGTTCAAGCCCCGGTACTGGCATGCACACACACACACACACACACACACACACACACACACACACACACACGCACTGGAATTT
This sequence comes from Megascapheus bottae, assembly GCF_031878675.1. Classification (NCBI taxonomy): domain Eukaryota; kingdom Metazoa; phylum Chordata; class Mammalia; order Rodentia; family Geomyidae; genus Megascapheus; species Megascapheus bottae. Next base: position 436,836 of record NC_143510.1, read on the forward strand.
TTCATTTAATATTTTCAGTCTAATCTACATTTACATTTGAGGTCAAGGAGAATGTCATTTCATGTGAGTCTTCACTCTAGCTTTGGGGTTCAGTGTTCTCCTATGTGTTCATTCAGAGTCTGCCTGAAACAGGGACCTCTCACCTACACTGTTAAAGCCACAAAACCCACATTGTTCATCCACTTTCAAGCAGTTTGAAAATAAGCAGTCAGCCAGGTAACAGTGGCTCATGTCTGTAATCCTGGATACTCAGGAGGCTGAAATCTGAGGACTTTAGTTCAGAGTCATCCTGGAAAAACAAATCTGAGAGACCCTTATCCCTAACTAACTAGTCAAAATCCAGAAATGAAGGTGAGTTCAAGCCCCAGGACCGGAAAAAAAAAGATACAAAGAAGTGTGATCTGATTCCTTCTCTTTTCTTTCTTTTACACCATTCTCAGGTCTGCTCTTCCAGGAAAGCAGTAGAGAAGCAATCAGTCTGGAACATTCTATATGTACTATGGATTCACCTATGGAAATCCACATCAGTTTTGGGAAGGCAGGCTGTTCTAACTCTATGGAATGAGCACAATACCAAATGAAGGTAATACTAAACAGGAGGTCTCTGAGAAGGCAGAAACAATCTCTTTGGTACCTAGGGAGAAATTTGCATCTAAAAGAAACTTAACAAACTGAATTCTAGCTTTCAAGTCCACTTTCTTAAGTTTATAGATGGAAATCTATCCCATTGAATCTCCTCAATGTTAAGGCAATTCCTAAACTGAATTTCAGGGAAATGGAAGTATGGCTCAAATAACAAAGTACCATTCTTGAACAGCAAACAAGGGAGAGTGTCCAGGCCCTGAGTTCAAGTCCCAGAACAGGCACAAAACAAACTCCATGACTGAATTTCAGCAGCTGAGATGTTGAAGATGAGTCTCTGCAATGAGAGAACTCTGATGATGGACTAATAGAAGAGGCTTTCAGTGTTTGCCGTGTGTGTGTGTGTGTGTGTGTGTGTGTGTGTGTGTGTGTAAGATAGTGAATTCAGGGTCTCTCACTCTCCCTTAGCTCTTTGCTTTAGGCTGGCCTAATTTGTCTGCCTGAGTTGCCTTTGAACCATGCTTGTCAGGCCTTAGCCTCGCGAGTAGCCAGGATTATAGCATCAGCTCCCAGGGCTAGGCTCTCTCCTGTGTTTTCATGCCTACTAAAATGCCTGAGATCCAGAACAGACTGCACTGGGATGTGGAGGAGGATGTCGATGTTGAGCAACAGGAACCCTCATGCATTGCTGCAAGGAAATACACAACTCCACTAGTGCTTGCTCATCGAGTGAAACACACTCGTATTACATGAGTAAGCCCTCTGATGTCTTGGTATTTACTCAAAAGAGCTGAAAACTTATATCCATGCCCCAAATAAAAGCTATGTACGTAAATGTTGATAATATTTTTGTTCAAAATTGCCAAATTAACCACAATGTTTTTTTTTTTTAAGTAAGTGAGTGGATAAGCAAATTGTGGTGCGGCCAGACATTGGAATCCCATGTAATGCTCAAAAAGGAAATAACCCTCAAACCAGAAAAAGGTACGGAAGGCACACTAAGTACACCACTAAGTGGCAAGTCTGAAAAGACTCCAAGACACATGATTTCACACTGGGGACACTACAAAAAGGGAAATCAAAAGAGCAATCTGGGCTTGGATCAAAAAGGGGTTAATCCAGGATTTTAGGTGGAAGACCAGGATTTTAGGATAGTGAAAAGATTCTAAATAATATTAAGACGATATTACACATGGTGTATCCATAATAACTTACAGGAGGTACAAAACCAGTGCTGCTCCTCATGTGGACTATGAATGTGGAATTCATCAATGAAATAGCTGACGCTGCACGGTGATAAAGGCACTGTATGCATGGTGGGTTTGGGAACGTTCTGGAACATGGGTCCCTGTGTTTTGCTGTGAACCTAAAATTGTTCTTTAAAAAAAAAGTAGGCCAGGTGCTGGTGCTACATAGCTGTCATCTATCATCCTATCTACTCAGGAAAGTGAGATCTAAGGATTGTGGTTCAAAGCCAACCCAGGCAGGAAAGTCAGTGAGACTCTGTGTCCAATCAATTACTAAAAACTCAATGCTGTGGTTCAAGGGGTAGAGCACGAGAATTAGCACTAACATGCATGTACATACACAGAGACACACACACATGTGCATGCACACACACAAAGCCCCTATTCTAATAATGAATCTCATCTCTTAAATAAATGCAGGTATGGTAGTTGATGCTGTTAGGGCATGTACAAGTGAAATCTGTGTGTGTGTGTGTGTGTGTGTGTGTGCGTGTGTGTGTGTGTTAGTGGGGCTTGAACTCAGGGCATAGGTACTGTCCCATTCAAGGCTGGTGCTCTACCACTTGAATCACAGCTCCACTTTTGGCTTTTTAGTAGTTAATTATTATTTTTTTGCCAGTCCTTGGCTTGGGCTCAGGGCCTGAGCACTGTCCTTGGACTTTCTCAAAGCTAGAGCTCTACCACTTGAGCCTCAGCACCATTTCCAGCTTTTTTTCTATGTATGTGGTACTGAGGCATTGAACCCCGGGTCTTCGTGCATGCCAGGCAAGCCCTCTACCACTAGGCCAAACTCCCGGCCCTTAGTAGTTAATTAGAGATAAGAGTTTCACAGACTTCCCTACCTGGATTGGTTTGAACCTGGATCCTCAGTTCTTAGCTTCTTCAGTAACTACGATTAAAGGCGTAAACTACCAGTGCCCAGTTAAATGCATTCTTTCCTGGAACCTTACAGCTATTGGGTAAAGATATCACAGATATTATTTTTCAAACTAGAAATCTGAGCATGTTTAGATGCTGTTGAAAGAACTCTGAGGATATAAAGTTATCCACAAGTAAAGGTCTATGCTGGCTCCATCAGTGATTAACTGTGATTGGCAAGTCATCTCTCATGTGGAGACTCTCAAAGGAGATACTATACATAACCACCCTTCACATTACCTAGCGTACAGAAGCTGCTTAGCAAATGTCAATCATTTCTCTTGAATCTTGTGTGGTTCAGTATTCTGAAACTCTGTAGAGGTTTCCAGCATCTAGTCAGTCCGTCCTTCCTTCCTTCCTTCCTTCCTTCCTTCCTTCTTCCAGCACTTCTTTCTTCTCTCTTAGTGCGCTCCCTCCCCCTCCTCTCCCCTCCCCCCTTTCCATACCCTTAGGTTGGGGATCAAACCCTTGGCTTCCTACAATTTAAGCACGGAATTGTAATCCCAGCTCCATTAATATCTCTTTTCTTAAATGCTAAACAGGGAGTATTCAAATATGCACAATCAGAAAAGAGCAATTTATTGTATTTAGTTCCTGGAGATCCAATACATTACAAAATGGTGAAGGGAATTATTTGTTGTTATGTGTTCCTTCGTTTCTTACTTGGATGTGAGGAAGAATGAAAAGATGTTATTTCTTACAAACAGCTAGTCCCGGGGCCACAGCTCCTTCTCTGCTAACTGGAAGCCACAGGGAATCCATCTGCTTAGCTAAAGAAGTAGTCAAGACACTGACTTCCTGAGGATCCACCAGTCCACTATTTACTTGGAAGGGATAGTTGTCTCCTGAGAAGTGGGAATCCAGTGGCTGGGCTCGGAAAGGTCTGTTAGCAGGCAAGCTCTGTGGAGGTACACAGGAGGGCTGGGAGGGAGTGTCTGCGCTTCTAAAAGGACTGAATTCCTCAGCGTCAGTCCAAGTGAATTCTCCCTTTGGCCTAAACAAAGCCACTTTCCTACACCAGGAGAATGTGACAGTCTGTCAAGACCATGTTTTGGTGGAACTTGTAAATGAATCAAAGATCAAGTTTCAGATAGAGTTCTCATAGCAATTGTAAACTAAGCCATTTAGCACTTCCATGGCAATGGGTCCTGAGTCCTTACCAGCAGAGAAAGCTTTCAGTTTTTCTGTGCTTGTTCTGGCTATGGTGTTGCATGTATTGCTTGGCACAGCTAGACAAATCAGTGTTCTTGGCTCATCAGTGAACTGTTTTCGGACAACAGCTTGGTCACGTGCTGTCAGGTTGCATACCATCCATTTCAATTCATAGCATCACACATACATACTTGTCTGAGCTCAGATGGTTCAGGTCTGCAATCCTAGCTACTCAGGAGGTTGAGATAGGAGGATTGTGGTTCTAGAACAGATGAGGTAGGGGAATCTGTGAGATTCTTCAATTAGGCACCATAAAAGCTGGAAGTAAAGCTTGAGTGAAAAAAACAAGGGGAAAGCTCAAGAAACTGCGCTCAAGCCCTAGTATTGGCACGCACAGGCACGCTTGTGCATGTGTATGCACACACACACACACACACACACACACACACACACACACACAATCTTGTGATCATTTAACTTGCCTGAACCTTCTTTATTTAAAGTGTGTCCTATTATCACTCCAGAACTGCAGATTCAAATTGATTTCTGTGGCCTGCATAGACAGCAATCCCAGCTGAGTTCTGTAAGGTTCTTTATGGTAGAGGAAGATCGGCCTCTCTGAGATTTTTGACCTTTGTGTTGAAAGTCTTAGGTCAGGCAACAAACCAGGTAAAAACGTACAGTTAATTCAGTGGCATTTGGTAATTCACAGTGGCATTCAATCAAATTAATCAAGCTCTCAATCTGTGGTATATACAGAGGTAGGGTCACCAAAGGTGTTTTAAGTATTTCCCCAAGAAATAAGGAGAGGACATGGACTCTGAAAATCAGAGCCTCTTTGTAACCATTCATTTTCAACTTAATGTAGTCGGCTAAGACATATACGGAAAAGAAAAGTAAATTTGTGGGCTTGATACACAAATGATAATAAATTTTGAGTGCCATTGCCAACCAAGGTAAAATGCTAACTAGAGAATGTTCTGCTTGAACTTATAAAGAAATACATAAAGATATGTTATATTTTGAGCCAGGCTGGGCTGGTGGCTCAGAATATAATGTAATTCTTGTGACCTGGGAGGCTGAGATCTGAGGATAAGAGTTCAAAGCCAGCCTCAGCAGAAAATCCCATGAGATTCTCCAATTAATTATCAAAAATGCTGGAACTGGCGCTAAGGATCAAGTGGTAGAGTGCTAGTCTTGAGCATGGAGTATGAGTGTGTGCATTTATGGATGGAGGGTAGGTGCATGAATAAATGCATGGATCTAGAAGTGGATGCAGGCACAAATGCATGTGTGCATGGATGGATGGATAATAGATGCATGAATTGAGATGCAGATGCATGCATGGATGATAAATAACTACATAGTGGATGCTTTGTGGTTCTATATTGCATTTGCACATTGCTATATAGATACCTATATATTTGCATGCATATGAGTGGATAAAGCATAGATTCATGACTACATTGTATGGAAGGATGAATGTATGGGTTTGTGAATGAATGGGTGCATGAGTGGACTTTTGGATGCATGAATCAATGCAGTGAAGCAGGGCTGGTCAATATATGAATGGGTACATAGATCAATGCATGGACACATGTACTTACACTGCATGGGTAGAGGTATGCACACATCAATGCAATGTTGCATGTGTGCATTGGTGCCTACATGCATGCTATATGTATTCACCCCTCTGTGTATATATATATATATATGTATGTATCACCCACCCACACATTCATGGGGAAATGAGAGATGCATGAATGCATCATGAATGGATTCATGAATGGATGTTACAGGGATCCACTGATGGATTTGTGAATGCACAGATCTATGCATGGGTTTCATGAACGGATGCACAGATTAATGAGTGGATGCATGGATAAATGACTACACAGCAAGCTAGGTGCATGTATAGATACTTGGCTGCATTTGTGAATTACTGCACAGATTTCATAGATGCCTGTATGTATGTATGCTTGCATGCATGGATGATACATGCATTCATGTAGGGATAATAAATGCATAAGTGAATGCATGTACACATGAATGGGTGAATGCATGAATGAATGTATGGATGCTTGCACAGAAGTACAGATCATGGATAAATGCACAGATACCTGGATGCATGGATTAATGCATGGTTTGATCCATGGTGGATGATGCATGGATAGATGGATGGGTACATAGTGCATAGATTCATAAATTGATAGATGTACTCATGATTGGATACACAGGCACAAACACATGAATGAATAAGTGGCAGATTCATAGTTGCATAGATTGATGCATGGATTGATGGCTGCATGGATGGAGAACGAATTGGATGGATATGCCCATGGAATGATACAGCTGATAATCTTAGGCAAATACATGTAATTAGACGAAAGGAACAATGATCAGATAAAATATCTCTAACAAGAAGGCCTCCTGAGGCCCTGATGATACTATCAGAAAATAATGAATTCCAGCTAAGTATTCGCTGTGTTCCAGAGAGGGTGGTGTGTCACATGTCCGGTCTCTCTCCAAATACTTTCTGACCAAAGCCTAAAGCAGCGACTGAGCTCTATCACATAACAACCTTCAATTCTTCCTGAACTGGTTCTTTACAACTGAGGGTTCAAGACATATAGGCACAATGCGTGGCACGTGTGTGTGTGTGTGTGTGTGTGTGTGTGTGTGTGAGTGTGTACTGGGGCTTCAATTCAGGCCCGTACACTCCTCTTTGCCTTTTGAATTCATGGCTGCCACTTCTCCACTTGAGCCACGTTTCCACTTCAAACATTTTGCTGGTTGAATGGAGATATGGTGATTCGTCTGCCTGAGCTGCCTTCCAACCATGATCCCCAGTGTCTTGAGTAGCTGCATTTACAGGCGTGAGTCACCGGCACCAGGCTCCTTATCACAGTTCCGTACAGAGGAAACTCATCTCACTGTCCCCAGCAGTGAGGTGATCTGGAATGCCATTAGGATAATCCTCGCTTGCCACAGTGCAAGTTGTCCCGGATACACTCATAGCATCATAAATAGTAGCAACTTGTGTCAACAAAGGGCTTAATTATCTTCCTTCCTTTTATGGAACAAGGTTAAAGTTCAGTAACTCCCAAATGGTCTTAGGATAACTAGAGCAGGAAAGACTTTTCCCTTCCTCTCGTTTTCCTTCCTTCCTTCTTTCCTTCCTTCCTCCCCTTCCTTCCTTTCTTTTCAGGGACTTGAACTCAGGGCCTGGGCACTGTCCCCTAGCTTGTATTGCTCAAGCTCTATCACTTGAGCCACAGCTCAAGTGGCACAGCTGGCATTTTGCTAGCTAATAAGAGATAAGAGGCTCATGGATTTTTCTGCTCTGACCTTGTAGCTCAGCTTCCTGAGTAGCTGGGATTATACATGTGAGTGACTGTGCGGGTTCTGTTTATCAGGATCCCATTCACTCCCACTTCCTGATACTTGAATACAGAAATCATCTTGTATTTCATCTATGACAGCATTCACATTTGTCTTCTCTACACTTTTTACTTGTGATCGCTTTAAGAATCTCATTATTAACCAGATAATAATGTTCATCCCTATAATCCTAGCTACTCAGGAGGATGAGATCTGAGGATCCCAGTTCGAAGCCAGCCTAGGCAGAAAAGTCTGTGAACATTATTCTTCAACCAACCAGCACAAAACCAGAGGTAGATCGGTGGATTGAGTAATAGAGCACATGCCTTGAGGGAAATAAAAGCTGAAGGAAAGCAAGTAGGGCCCAAGTGCCAACACACACACACACACACACACACACACACACACACACTCCTCATTATTAGTAACTAATTGTAAGGACTTTCCTTTCATGGCTACTACTACTATTTAAAATTCTTGTTTCTTCTATGAAGTTTACCAATTAGGGATCAAATATCATCCAGAGCTGTTGATTCAAGTGAGAAGTTACGGCCATTCATTCACCCAAAGCAAACTTCCTTGTTGAGTGAGTGAGTCACCATGCATCTCCATTCAAGCAAGTCACGAGAAAAAAAAAAGTACCAAATTATGTATCAGGACAATTCATAAGCTATGAGTCCACTGTAGACAACTCCGTGGAGCCACCGTTGACTTAGTCTGACCTCTGGGAATCATTTTGTTATAGACAGCAGGATGAGAATGCTCACATGGGAACAAGAAAAACACAAGGCTATAAAGAGTAGAGTGTGAAATGGGATTGCAACAAACAGCAGAGCTTCAGCAGGACAAGGGACCTAGCAGGCAAGCTATATAGAAAGCCCACAGATCAGGAGAAGATCTTCACTAGCCATACAATAGACAAGGGCCTCATATCTAAAATATAAGAAATTAAATTTCCCCAAAACCAACACCCAAAGAAAAAACCTCCCCATTAACAAGTGGGCTAAAGGCTTAAAGAGAGACTCCTCTGAAGAGGACATATGAATTGCCAAGAGATACATGAAGAAATGATCACCATCTCTGCTCATAAAAGAAATGCAAATCATGAGCCAGGAGTGTGGTCTAGTGGTAGAGTGCTCGCCTAGCATGCACAAAGCCCTGGGTTCGATTCTTTGGTACCACATATACAGAAAAAGCTGGAAGTGGTGCTGTGGCTCCAGTGGTAGAAAAAAGAAAAAATAAATGCAAATCAAAACAACATCGAGTTTCTACCATACATCAGTTAGAATGGCTATCATCAAGAAAACTAATAACAACAGATGTCGACAGGGATGTGACCAAAGGTGAAAGCTTCCACACTATTGTTGGAAGTGCAAACTTGTTCAACCACTCTGGAAAGTAGTATGGAGGTTCCTCAAAAGACCAAACATAGAGCTCCCCTATGACCCAGCAATCCCACTCCTGGGCATTTAACCAAATGACCACAAACAAGGCCACACTCAAACTACCAGCACAAGCATGTTCATTGCAGCCTTATTTACCATGGCTAACATATGGAGCCAACCCAGATGCCGCTCTGTAGATGAATGGATGGAGATGATGTGGTATAGATACACATCAGAAAGAACGACACTTCCCCATTCATAAAGGAAAAGAAAGACCTGGAAAAAATTATACTGAGTGAAGTAAGCCAAACCCAAAGAAAAATAGATTGCATGGCTTCCCTCATTTGTAAGAACTGGAATATGCCTATGATTTTTTCTTTTTCTTTTCCTTTTTTGTGACAGTCCGTGTTGAGCTCATGGCCTGAGAACTGTCCTTGCACTTTCTCAAAGTTAGAGCTTGATCACTTGAGCCACAGCACCACTTCCAGCTTTTTCTATGTATGTGGTATCGAGGAATTGAACCCAGGTCTTCATGCATACTAGGCAAGCACTCTACCACTAGGCCAAACTCCCAGCCCCTAGAATATGCCTATGGTAAGTGGGATGGTGGAGCTGTGGCTCAAGTGGTAAAACACTTGTCTTGAACAATGAAGCTCAGGGACAGTACCTAGGCCCTGAGTTCAAGCCCTGGGACCGGAACACACACACATACATACACAGAGAAAATAAACATCAGGCCTGGGAGTTTGGCCTAGTGGTTAAAGTGCTTGCCTGGCATGCATGAAGACCCGGGTTCGATTCCTCGGTACCACATACATAGAAAAAAGCTGGAAGTGGTGCTGAGGCTCAAGTGGTAGAGCTCTAGCCTTGAGAAAGTCCAAGGACAGTGCTCAGGCCCTGAGCTCAAGCCCAAGACTGGCAAAAAAAAAAAAAAAGAAAAAAGAAAATAAACATCAAACTCTTTCTTTCATTGATGTTTTTGGTCAGGCAAAAAGGATGCTGATTTCCATATAAGCATGTATAAGCCAAAGAACATGGGAATTGTTTTGTGTTTTGTTTTGGTCATAAGGTTGGAACTCAGTTATAGGGCTTATGAACTGTGCTTGGGCCATGAGACCAGACTGGGCACTGGACTTTTTGGGTACTCTGACTGTACAGTGTTGTCCCACTGGTAAGAAAGACTTTCTTTTGGGTTGAATCTTGTGTCTGGTGGTCTTGCTTACAACTCTCGCACGTGGAATCTCACCACTCAAGAGGATGAGATCTGAGGATTGCAGATCAAAGTCAGTCTGGGCAGGAAAGTCCATGAGACTCTTAGTTCCAATTAGCCAGATAAACATTGGAAGTGGAGTTGTAACTCAAGTAGTGGAGCACTAGCTGAGTGAAAAAGATAAGCAAGAGAATAAGTCCCTAAGTTCAAAGCTCCAGCCCTGCCTCCCCCCGCCCCACACATACATAATGTCACCCCTGCCCTGGTGAACTGTCACATTTCAAGATTTGTAGTCAAAGGTAGTGCTAAAACTAGAAAGTTTTAGTGCCCCACCCGAGGGAGCCAGTCTCAGCATGCCCAGCTAACCACATGATGACCTGGTGAGCATGCTCAGAAGTTAACCTCAAGGGATTTTCAAGGAAGGACATGAGACAGCAGCATGGGGAAGCAGGGGACAGCAGAACACCTTTCCTTCAGAAAGCAGAGGCTGCATTAACAGCGTGGAGAGACCGGCTGACCCTCAGCTTACCTTGCAGAGTTGTTCTGGGGCTCATAAATAATTCCTCTCACATCTCTCACACTTGGAATCCCAATTACCCTGGAGACTGAGATAGGAGGACTAACAGTTTTGGCAAAAAAAAAAGTCTATGAGACTCTTATCTCCAAAAAGCCCAGAGTGGAGCTGTGACAGATAAGCTCAGGGAAGGCTGGAAGCTGGTGTCTCATGCCTATAATTCTGGTGACTCAGAAGGTTGAGATCCAAGGACTGTGTTCAAGGCCAGCCTTGGAAAGTCCACGAGACGCTTAATTTCAATTAACCATCAGAAAACTAGAAGTGGTGCTTTGGCTGAAAGCAGAAAGTAAAATGCTAGCCTTGAGTGCAAAAGCTCAGAACAGTGTCCAGGTCCTGAGTTCAAGCCAAAGCCCCAGAATTGGTGGAGAGAGAAAGAGAGGAGAGAGAGAGAGAGAGAGAGAGAGAGAGAGAGAGAGAGAGAGAGAGAGAGAGAGAGAGAGAGAGAGAGAGAGAGAGAAGAAAAACTCAGGGACAGTGTCCAGTCCCAGAGTTCAAGTTCCAGTACTTTCTCTGTCACACACACACACACACTCGCGCGCACGCGTGCACACACACACACTTAATGCAAACTCTTTAGTATTTTTCTCCTAAAGGTCTGAGAGAGAGCTTGTTGGGTGCTTGTCTGAAACCACAGATAAGGAAGTTGAGTAAGAATAGTGAAGGAAATTGAAGTCCTTCAACCGTCAGAGCTTCTGGAAAAGCTGTCTGCCAGGTTTGTGTACTGGTTTCTCTACATAACAATGTCCACACAGTGACCTGCTGACATGGTCTCTGGCCCGTTTCCATGGTAACCATTGTACACTAGAATATTAGGACTCTGGAAACAAAAAAAAAAAATTGGACTTTGCAAGAGGGCTCTGACTCATTTCTAATTTTGTGCTCCAACACCAAATATTTATCTGTTGGGATAACTATCTTCCACACCCATGATTTAGCTTCTGAGAAAATTGCTCATTTAAAAATGAACATTAAGCCAATAGTATGGTCTAATGGTAGAGGGCTTACCTAGTATGCACAAAACCCTGGGTTCCACTTCTCCATACAACATACACAAAAAAGGCTGGAAGTGGTGCTGTGGCTCAAGGGGTAAAGCATTAACCTTGAACAAAAGAAGCTCAGGGACAGTGCCCATACCCTGAGTTCAAGTCCCGGGACTGGCAAATAATAAGCAAATAAACTAAAATAAAAAATGAACATCAAGAATCAGGTGATGGTGGCTTATGCCCGTATAATCCTAGCTACAGTGCAGGAGGCCAAAATCTGAGGATTGCAGTTTCCTGCCTAACCTGGTCTGAGCAGGAAAGTCTGTGAGACCCTTATCTCCAATTAAACAGCTGGAAATGGAGCTGTGGCTCAAGTAGAACAAGTGTCTTGAACAATGAAACTTAGGGACAGTGCCTAGTCCTAAGTTCAAGCCCTGGGACAGGAACATACACATATACATACAAAGAGAAACACATCAAATCATTTCTTTCATTGATGTTTTTAGTCAGGCAAAAAAAGATGCTGATTTCCATATAGGCATGTGTGATCCAAAGAACAGGGGAATTGTTTTGTGTTTTCTTTTGGTTGGAACTCAGTTACAGGGCTTTGAACTATGCTTGGGAGGTAGATGTCCTTCCACTGGAACCATGTCTCCAGGCCCAAAAGGGAATGTTTTAATATCAAAGGTAATTTTTTTAACATTTTTGTACCATCAGTGGGACTTGAACTCAGAGCCTGATGCTCTTACTTGGCTTTTTTTGTTTTTACTCTAGACTGGTTCTCTACTACTTGAGCCACAGATCCATGTCCAGCTTTTTGCTGGCTAATGGAGATAAGTGGACTTTCCTGCCCTGGTTATCTTCAAACCAAGCTCCTTAGAACCCAGTGTCATAAGTGGGTGGGATTACAGGCAGGAGCCACTGATGTCTGGGTCTGAAAATATTCTTTTTTTTTTTTTTGCCAGTCCTGGGCTTGAGCTCAGGGCCCGAGCACTGTCCTTGGACTTTCTCAAGGCTAGAGCTCTACCACTTGAGCCTCAGCACCACTTCTGGCTTTTTTTCCTGTGTACGTGGTACTGAGGAACTGAACCCGGGTCTTCGTGCGTGCTAGGCAAGCACTCTACCGCTAGGCCAAACTCCCAGCCCCTGAAAATATTCTTTAGTCCACTTCTTAGAGTAGACTCTTGCGCTAGAAGTTTCTCACGCTTCAACAGTGATCACGTTGGATCCTTTACATCTGCCTCACAGCTATGTCCTCATCTCCATGGGTCTTGGATGCCACCTGTACATAATGTGTCAGCTCCGTGATTGACGGGGTCATTGTTTTTGTATAGAACTGTGCACTTGTAAAACATTCACAGAGCAATAACGGTGATCTTCATAAGCCCTGACTTCTTATCCATCAGTTAATGGTTGGAGTAGTTCCTTCCTTCCTGTGTGTGCACATGTGGCCAGGGCCACAATCAAGACAGGAAACAGATCGCAGTAGGCTGGAGTCTGAAACCACCATCAAGCACACATGCACACCCCCCCCCCAACCTTAAAAGAAGTCGTGTCAGCGGGTGCTCACACCTGTAATCCTAGCTGATGAGATGAGATCTGAGGATCTTGGTTCCAAGTCAGCTCAGGCAGGAAAGTCAATGAGACTCTTATTAAGCACTAAAAACAGAAGTGGAGCTGTGGCTCCAGGGGTAAGGCACTAGCCTTGGGGTGGGGGAGAGAAGAAGCTCAGGAACAGTGCTCAGGCTCAGGATTTGTTAAGGCTCATGTCACATCCGACAAAAAAATAGAAAAACAAAATGGAGATCTAAATTTACCTAAACCCAGTCCTGCACCCAGCGTACTTTGCATAAATACCGTTTTGGCAGCAGAGGCCCAAAATAGCAGGAGGAAAAAAAAAAAAAGAAAGAGGCCAGAAATATTGTAATCTCACTAAAGGAAGTAATCCTGACACGTACAGGGTGCTACTCGTTTTGGTTGAGAGAAAGGAACACATTTGAGCCATCAAAGATTTCTGCTGCTTTGAAAAAGCTACCATAAATGGGTTTCCAGGGTCTGAAAGCTCCTTGGGTGAAAGAACAAATGTCTATCTTTGTTTATCTGCAGGACAGAATGTCCTGAAGTGCTCATGTAAACAAAACACAGTTGTTATGAGGTTGAATTCACAATGAGAAAGGAGTAACTTAGAAGAGAAAGAAAAAAATACAAATATGTTGGGTGTTGGTGGTTCATATCTAGAATCCGATTCACTTGGGAGAATGAGATTCCGACCTTCCAACGATTGGATCTTAATGGCCAATAAATACCTGGATTCACTGGTAAATAACAGTAATGTCAACGATGAAATTTAAATGACTATCTTCAATTCACTTACATATAGCAATAGAATGCTAGCTATTTCACTCATCTAGTTTTAAACAGGGCATTGTCACAATAGTGCCAATAATAAGTCAAGTTATCTACTTGCCCATCTTACCACTAATATACGCATCAGATGAAAAGCAAAGCCATTAGTGTTACTCGCGACTGGTAAATTTAGTAACCACTTTTGTTGAAAAGATCAGCGGTACATCAACAAGGTTTTGAAAGTCAGAATTACCCACTATTTCCAGCAGCCTGCTTCTCAGGAGGCTAAGGTAGGAGGAGGAATTTTTTGAAGCCACCTCAGATAGAAAAGTCTGTGGGGTTCTCATCTCCAATTAACCACACTAAAGCCAAAAGTGGAGTTATGTGTGGCTCAAGTAATAGAGCATCAGTCTTGTACAAAAAAAGCTAATGGGACAGTGCCCAGACCCTAAGATGAAGCCCCAGTACTTTCTTCTCCACCCGCCCCCCCCCCAAATAGGAAGCTTATGGTTGACAGAGAGCTCTGGCTATTAAAAGTTTAATCTATTAATATAGGACAGTGTTTCCCAGAGGAGGTTGTGCTCAATGCTGAATTTGTTAGATACCAGGAAACAAGCATTTCAAGGTCAAAGGAATTTGGGAAATGGGACATAGAATGTGTGTGTGTCTCTCTTTTTAACTGATTTTTAATATGCATTAGAATAGTAAAGGCACTGATCATTCCTTCAATAAACGGGCTTATGTTAAATCAAGTATTTTTCAGGATTAGATGTCTGTTCTGGAAAGCTTTTCTGATTTACTTAACCAAGAGTTAATAGCTCAAAAAACTAAGGACCCCCAAACACACTGTTTGAAACAGTCGATAAGGAGAAGAGAGGTTGGACAATGATATCTCCGGCCTGTAATCTCAGGTAGTCAGAAGGCTAAGATCTGAAGACTGAAATTCAAGACCAGTTCAAGCAGAAAAGTGAGATTCTTATCTTGAATTAACCATCAAAAAGCTGGAAGTAGGGGCTGGGAGTTTGGCCTATCATGCATGAAGCTCTGAGTTTGATTCCTCGGTACCACGTACATAGAAAAAGTCAGAAGTGGTGCTGTGGTTCACGTGGTACAGTGCTAGCCTTGAAGAAAGCCCAAGGACGGTTCTCAGGCCCTGAGTTCAAGCCCCAGGATGGGCAAAAAAATAAGCTGGACATGGAGGTATGGCACAAGTGGTAGAGCTCCAGCCTTAAGCAAAACATCCCAGTAACTTACTTTCAGAAAGGGGGAAAGAAAATAGGGGAAAATGCTTCCCCTCCCACACTCCCACCCTGAATAGTATTTTCTTTACCAGTTGAATTTTTATTAAATTTAAAATTATTTATGTATTCAGTTATTTTTGTGCAGGCTTTAAATTCAGGGCCTCATGCTCTTCCTTAGCTTTTTGGCTTCAGGCTAGTGCTCTACCACTTAAGCCATATTTCCACTACCTGAATTTCTTTCAAGGTATGATTGCATTACATGATTTTTTAAAAAGTTCTTACCACTATTTTCTTTTTCTTTTCTTTTTTTTTTTGCCAGTCCTGGGCTTGAGCTCAGGGCTTGAGCTCTGTCCTTGGACTTTCTCAAGGCTAGAGCTCTACCACTTGAGCCTCAGCACCACTTCCGGCTTTTTGCTATGTATGTGGTACCGAGGAATCGAACCTGGGTCTTCGTGCATGCCAGGCAAGCACTTTAACCACTAGGCCAAACTCCTGGCCCTTACCACTATTTTCATAGCTGCTCTTTTTCTAAGGGTGGGGGCAGGGGATAATGATATGTCATTTTGTGGCATTCCCTAAAATGGCAAAACTCAGGAAGAAAAGTCTAACCCTCACCAGAGAGACTGTTCTAAGATAGCATTTATTTCCTTGTTCAAACCATTTCCCTCCCCCTTCCTTCACTGATACCATAATTAGTTAACACCTTAATTAAAGGATTAATACCCTACTTAAGAAATGCCTTAATTACGAAACATCCTAATTAGAAATCAATAGCTCAGTTAAGACCAGATAGCTTCCTGTTCTGGCTTGCCAATGAAGTCGTAAGTCATTGCACCCAGGACTAGACTTGAGGCGCTTTGCCACCTCCCAATCCTGGACAGCCATCTCCATCCTTCTCAGGGCCCCATTGTAAGACCCAAATATGGAAGTCTGATCCAGTTCCTTCTCCTCTGTCTGTGGACTCAAAACTTTCGAGCTAGTCTCCAGCTTTGGGAACACTGGGTAAGGTACTTCTGACATCAGAGAAAGGCAGTTCTGCATGGAGTGTGGGCTTGGAGGAAAGTGTTCCAGGCTCTTCTTCACTGGGTTCCAGAGCTAGAGAGGAGTTTGGTAGGGAGAGGCCAGTTTTATCTCCTTTAGACATCTCATGGATATTTTAAAAGGTGACTTGATTAAGACTTGGAACATATGATTTACTTTTTGTGCTGTACTGGGATTTGAACTTGGGGCCTTGCACTCCTCTGTGGCTTTTTCACTCTGTGACCCTCCACTGTGTGTGTGTGTGTGTTTTGTTGTTGTTGTTGTTGGATAATTAGAGATAAGAGTCTCACAGTCAATGTACCCATGAATGAGGTGAAAACATTAATTTAATTTAGGAAGCATATTTGAGACTTAAAAAGTCCTGACTTAGAGCTACTAGCCCGGTCCAGATAACACTGAAGGGATGTTTAAAATACAGCTTACTCCTTGACTCCTACTTTGTGTTTGATTTCTGTGTTCATGTAGTATGTGCCGGTGGCTCACGGCTGTAAGCATATCTACTTGGGAGGCTAAAATCTGGAAGATAATGGATCAAGGTCAGCCCAAGTAGAAAAGTTCTCGAGATTTCATCTCCCAAATAACCAATTAAAAGCTGGTCTGGAAGCATTGCTCAAGTGATAGAAAGTGCTTGCATAGCACTCTGTTTCTGTTGCTGTCTCTGACTTAGTCTCTCTCTCTCTCTCTCGCTCTCTTTCTGTGTGTGTGTGTGTGTGTGTGTGTGTGTGTGTTCCATGGATTGTAAAGGTTCTGCAATTCTCCTCAACCTACTTCTGAAAGATGGAATAAAAAGGGTAAGTCTTTAACAATAACATCTTTGTTAGCATGAACCCATTTAAGGTCACTAGATATGATTACAATTATTATCTTTTTTCTTAAAGATAATACAACTAAGAAAAATGGAACATATTGTATGTTGTGTTAGGTTTGTCAATGGGGAAGTTGAGATAAAGAAAGGCTTTATGAGGTGTCTCAGGACACCTGAATGATGTGAAAGTCCCAGTTCCTTCTAGAAAGCTCATCCTGACTCATGCCTATGATCTGAGCTAATTAGGTTTGAATTCAGCCCAGGCAGAAAAGTCCATAAGATTCTAATTTCAAATGAACCAGCCAAAAGCCAGAAGGGGAGATGTGGCTGAAACGGTAGAATGAAAATGCCGGGTAAGACTGTGAGACAACTACACACACACAAACACTCACACACATGCACACTCTTACACACACACACACACACACACACACATACAGATTCTTAAGAAGAAATAAATAAGCCCACAAAAGCCACAATGCCAAACACTCATGCTAGCTATGACATTTAGGAAGAAGTGAGTTTTAATGACAACATGAAATTAGAAAACAAAAGATTCTTAAGGCGGACCAAATGTTACCAATAAATGCATCTTCAAGAAAAGGACAATGGTTTCCCTCATTTGTAATAATTAGTACACATCTAGGACTCTCCTAGCAGAGGATTACAATAGTGCAAAACCTAGGTACATAAGGTCATATAGGATGAGACTAACTGAAATGAACTCTAGGATATGGAAACAAGAGCTTTATCTTGTGTGATTGTTGTTCTTAATGTACTATGTTATTTCTCTTCTCTTTTTTTTGTCCTTATGGTTCATCTCATATTGTTACTATATCTGACCTGGTATATTATAGGTACATTTATTTGTTTATTTGAAATAGGAAATGGAAGGGGGGAAAGCAAGATGATTGGGAGGGGTTGGGGGAGGGAAATGGGGACAAAACCATGAGAAGGGGTATCCATGTGTGAGAAGTAATGTACCTACCATCTGGGGAATGTAACTGTAACCCCTCTATACATTACCCCGACAATAAAAAATAATAAATACATAAATAAATACTAAACGGTTGCTGAAAAAAAAGAAAAGGCAAGCTGGTGCTTGTAGCTCAGGCCAGTAATCCTAGCTATTCAGGAAGCTCAGATCTGAGGATGGTGGTTCAGAGCCAGGCCAGGAAGGGAGATTCGGCAGACTCTTATTTCCAAGTAACCAGAAAAGAGCTGGAGGTAGAGGTGAGGCTCAAGTAGTGGAGCACCAGCTTCCAGAGAGAATGGTAAGGGGGAACATGAGTCCTTGAGTTCCAGCCCCAGTAATGGCACAAAGAGATGGGGAGGAGAGGAGGGGAAAGAGGGGAGGGGAGGGGGCGGGAGACAGACGGCCAAGATGACATATGATAATAATAATAATAATAATAATGATGATGATGATGATGATGATGATGTTGATGTCGCCCTCCTTGTTTGCCCGTCGCAGGACTTGAACTCAGGATTCCTGCGTGCTTGCTCCTACTCACCTATGTATAAGTATTCACATATTCATCACCCCCCCTTCAATGGTGACAGCGGCTGGCAGGTGGGACACATTCTTCGGGTCTCTAGAACATGGTTTTGAATCGCGATTGCCCTGGGAATCGTCCTGGCTCGCCGTGTGCGCGCCTGCCTGCGGGGGGGCCTGGAACCCCTGCACCCCACCCTCCCCTCCCGCTCCTCCGCTCCCCCAGACTGCGGCCGGCGAGGGCCCTGGCCTCGCGGAAGGCGCTGGTCCGGCTAGGGGTGGACGCCGGGCCGGGCAGGGCGGCGGAGCCGCGCGCGCGAACCCTGGAGCCGCCCGGGTACCAGGACGCGTCCGGGATGCGGCTCCGGGAACCCCGCGCTCTCCACTCGGCCCCGACCCCGAACGTGCCACGGAGGCCCGAGCGCGGGGCCCGGGCAGCGGCGGAGCCGCCTCGCCGCTCGCCTTTGCGGGGATCCGCCGCCCCCTCCCCGCGCGCCCTGGCCCGGGAGGCTCGGCTCCCCGCGCCGCGTCCCGAGGCTCCGCTCCCCGCGCGCCCTGGCCCGGGAGGCTCCGCTCCCCGCGCCGCGTCTCCAGGCTCGGCTCCCCGCGCCCCGTCTCCAGGCTCGCTCCCCCGCGCGCCCGCGTACCTGCTCCGTGCGCGGGGCGATGGGATGGCAGCTCACGATCGGCTCGACGCCGACGCCCTCCGGTGCGGGAGGAGCTCCGGGCCACCGGGAAGCGGCTGTGCTCCGGGCTTCCCCGGTGACTCTATATATCCGCCGGCGGCCGGGGCGTGGGGCGGGGAAGCCGCCGCCTGTGACCGTCCGCGCGGGGCCGCCGCAGCCCGCGCCCGCCTGGGGCGGGAGGAGCGCAAGGCTCGGGCTGCTCGCTCCGTCCGCGGCGCGGCGCGGGCCGGCTGGGCGTGGGGGGGGGGGAAGCGGGAAGGGGTGGGCGGGAGGGAGAGGAAGAGCCCGGAGGGGGCTCCCCCCCATCAGGAAAGACAGCCAGGCATGGACCCCAGTTTTGGTTTGCTTGCTTTGTCTTTATTGTCTATGGCACACCACCAGAGACACCCTGAAACAACCCGGGGGGGCCCAGGATTAGAAAACAGTCACCCCAGGGGTGGAGACAGGGTGGGGAGATGCTGGGTGCTGGGGAGTTTCTCAGGGCCAGGTCTGCCCAGCCCCCTGCTCCCCAGTTAGAATGTGGCCTTTGTTCAGTGTTAAAAGGCACACCTGGTGCTGGCACAGAAGACGTGGTTAGACAGATGGATAGACACAAAAAGTAGAGTCATTTTTCTAAACAAGGTGACATATAAATATGCAGTATTAAGGAAAATCAGCTGGAATCCCAGCTACACAGGAGGCTGAAATGGGAGGACTGCGGTTCAAGGCCAGCTCACTTAGTAATTAGTCTGGGATGGAAGTACACCTGCTATCTTCATACATCCCCATCGATACGTTTGAAGATGTGTGGCTGGAGACCAGGTCAAGTTGGAGTCTTTGCTACTCAAAAGGCTGAAGTCTGGGACCTGATTCACAGTCAGTCCAGGCAGACAAATACAAGAGACCCTTCTTGCCAATTAAACTGCAAAAAATTGGACCTGTGGGTCAAGTGGTAGCGTGTCAGCTTTGAGTAGAAAAACTAAGCAAGAGTTTGAGACCCTGCGTAACCAGCGCGCACGCGCACGCGCGCACACACACAAACAAAAGACTATACCATGTGGGTATTTTAATAGAATTCTCTTTAAAAGTGTGTGTGTGTGTGTGTGTGTGTGTGTGCAAGAGTACTGAGGTTTAAACTGAGAGCTTCAAATGCTTGCTTGCCTTTCTTGCTCACGGCTGGCACACTCTACAATTTGAACCATGCCTCCAGCCTGGCTTTTGGCTGGTTAGCTGAAAATGGAATCTGTAGGGTTTGGCTGAGAGGAGACTGCCACATGATTTATTGGTGGGAGAGCAAAGAGTTTATTGGTGGGGAGAGCAAACTGACAGCCTGCACAAGATGGAGGTGTGCAGGAGTGCAAAGGAAAGGAAGGGAAGGGGGAAGAGGGTCAAGGGAATGGCTGCAAAGGTGCCAGGGGGCAAAACAAGAGCAGAACTAAGGATGGAGGGAGAAGATGGGGAGAATGGATGACAAGGAAAACCTCAGAGTCTGGGGGACCTCCCGCTGCCCCCTTCCTGAGTTACAAATGCTGGGCTGGGGGCTTCTAGGAAGGGGCCACGCGGACACTCAGGAAAAACAATGGGAAGAACATTTTTCCTAGGCAGACCTAACAGTCCCCCCTTTTGATAATTATAAAGGGATGCGATTCTCTTTGACTACTTCCTGCTGGCAAGGGGCTGGACATTAGGGATAGAAGGCAGAGTTGTTATTCCATCCGGGAGAAGGCAGCAGTGGCTGTTCCTTACTAGTGAACTTGTGTATGTGTCTTTGGGATGAAATCTGAAAGAAATCTTACAAGGCAGGGGCTGAACAATAAGAAAAAATATTAGAGGGAACGCAAATAGCAGAAGGAGAGTTCAGGTATAAAATTAAAAATGAAATGGCTTGGCTAGTTCCCAACTCCTGTGTTCTAGATAGTCCTGGAGTTGGTGGAAAATGTCCCTAGCTACTTCTGACATGTGGTGGTCAGTAGTGGAGAGGACGGCAGACTGGTTAAAAACAAGCAGTGAGAAGCTGGGGCTGAATTGATTGGAGTGGTTGCTGGCCTGGTGGGAGGATTTGGTGGATGCCTGGATTCTAGGGATGGATGGCCTCCCAGAAAGGTGCCAGGACTAATTCTCCTGAATCGAAGACTCACTATAAGTCCCTGTCCAGTTTGCAGGCAGATATGAACATCAGATAGGCATACTTACTATTTCCTTTTGATCTCCTGGCTCTGGGTACTTTTGAAAGGGCAGGTACAAAGTGACTCCATTTAAGATGTGACACTATTTTCTCTTACTCCTCTCCATGATCCATCATCACCAGGACTAGCTTTGTCCTGGGGGTCTAGGCGCTTGTTGCTAATACAGCTTGTCCCAGTTGACATATTTGCTCATTGGCCTGGGTGCTGTCCCTGAGCCCTTTTGCTCAGGCTAGCACTTTGAGCCACAGCACCACTTTCAGTCTTTGAGTGGTTAATTGGAAATGAGAGTCTCAGAGGGACTTTTCTGGCCAAGCTGGCTTCAAACTGGCATGTTCAGATCAAGTGAGCTTTTGCCACAAAATCCTTTTTATTCCTAATTGAAGCAACAAGATCAATAGAAATAGTAAGCAGAGCTTACTGTACCTTGTTCAGAATTGACCAAATAAATAATTTGCCAGAGTTATTTATCTCTCTGTGGGTCTGACAAAACTCAGTAGACATGATGAGAGTTTTCAAACAGCCACTGATTAATTGAATGTAGCACTTTAGGACACTATGTAAGATTGAGGCCATTGTCAGCTCT
Organism: Megascapheus bottae; assembly: GCF_031878675.1. Taxonomy (NCBI): domain Eukaryota; kingdom Metazoa; phylum Chordata; class Mammalia; order Rodentia; family Geomyidae; genus Megascapheus; species Megascapheus bottae. The sequence goes on from NC_143510.1 coordinate 458,630, forward strand.
GGATCCAAGGTGGCGTACATACTTGGGAAATGCAAATTAAAAACTTGAAAGCTTAATAGTGCACAATTACTTTCCTAGATGAACATAAAAAATGGCATGCTGGTTTTACATCCCTGTATTAATCTTGACCTCATTTAAATCACAGCAGACTTAGTTATATACCAACTTTACTCACTAGCCTTACCTTATAAAACTATCAGGCTCCCCCCGTTCCCCCCCCACCTTGACCTATACCAGAAAACTTTTAAAACAATTTTGGTAGAGACACATTAGCTACAAATTAACCTTTGAACACCTGCTAGGCAGGTGAGGGGAGGGGTCACATGAAAACCCACCATAGAACCAAGATGGCCAATTCCTGGGTTAGCATACAAATTGACCTTTGAGCATGAAAACCTACCATGTGGCCAAGATGGTGAAAACCCAAGTCTGGATGGGAAGAAAAGGTGGTGGAGCTTTACCAAGTAAGTAAGCAAGCAAGCAGACATGAAGCAGACAGACAAGCCAAAAGGCAGGGTGCACAGAGAGGCCGCTCTCGAGGAGAGACAGAGAGACGGGCAGTTTTAGTCAGGATGGCTAACCTTCAAGAGGGAACTCAGAGGGGGTCCACAAGACTACGCGCCTGTGTCTCAAGCAACTCTCAAGGGCACAAGTTGGGTGGTGAGCGGGGAGGGAAGAGAAGACAAGGAAAGTTTCTAAAGGAGAGGGCTGAGAGGCTTATAAGACAGGAGACAGTCAGAGAGAGGGATGAGCATGGAAGGCCAGAATGTGTAGAACTTCTGACTGTTTACCATTGCATTGGTAGAAACTATGGCAATAAAAACAAAGTGTGTTGGCTTTATAGACAGCATCGGAGACACTCAAAGGAGTGCCCCAGCTTCGGTGTGACTGGCGGGGCCCCATCGGAAGGAGAAACCTGGGGAGAGAGCCTGGTCCCTCTACAGAGGTTACAGATGGAAGGTGTCCCTAGCCACCTGAATCTCTTTCAGAGTGAGGCATCCCTGAAATGGGAAGTGACCACCCAGAGAGGCACAGGAACCCTCTGGCATGGCATCCGTCTAAAGAGACAGAGTGGGTCTTAGAGTAGCATCACCAAAAGTAGAGGTGAGGTGTGGATGCAAAGCCAGCCGCAGTAGAGGTGGGAAGTCCGAGGTGGGGTGCCTCTGGCTTTTGTCAGTCCAAGCTGGGGCAGGGTGGGCAGGAACAGAACGTTTCCCCAGAAAGAAAGAGGACAGGATCCAACGACTCCTGACACTACCCCCTTCCTGGGTCTGGGCACCCCAGGAAGTAAGGTTTGGCTGAAAGGAGACCACCACATGGTTTTATTGAGGGAAGAGCCAACTGCCAACCTCCACAGGGTGAAGGCATGCAGGGAGGCAGGGGAGGGGAAAGAGACAGGAAGGAGGACAACAAGGGGAAGAACTAATGATGGAGATAGATAAGGAGAGGGCAGGGAGGGAGTGGCTGAAGTGAAGACCTCAGAGCTTGGAGGCCCACTGTCCTCAGGTGAGCCGGTTGCTTGGGTTACAAATGCTGGGTGGGAGCTTCTAGGAAGGGGCCGCGAAGACACTGAGGAAGAGCAATAGGGATTGTGGGACTGGAACTCTGGCCTGGGCGCTGTCCCTGAGCTCTTCAGCTCAAGGCTACCACCCTACCCCTAGAGCCACAGTGCCACTTCCTGTTTTCTAATGATCACTTGGAGGTAAGAGTCTCACGGCCTTTAGTGCCTGGGCTGGCTTTGAGCAGCGATCCTCAGATCCCGGCCTCCTGAGTAGCTAGGATTCTAGTGTGAGCCGTTCCCACTGATGACAGGCAGAGTTGTGCATCTTCACGTGTGAGCAGCGCTCTCTGCCCAAGTCTTACATCCAGCTCGCTCTGTGCTGATGCTGTATTTATTCAAGCGAGGCCTTCAAGACCCAGTGTAGGCTCACAGTCACGCTGAGAAGCGAAAATTACAATAATCATGTCTACTTCCTCTTTTCAAAAAAGTGAATGAATTAACTAATTTTTGTGCCAGTCCTGGGGCTTGAACTCAGGGCCTGGGTGTTGTCCCCCCCTGATCTTTTTGGCCCAGGGCTTGCACTCTACCACTTAAACAGCAGCTTGACTATTGGCTTTTATTATTACTATTATTGTTAGAGATAAGAGTCTCTTGGACTTTCCTGCCCCAAGTGACTTCAAACTTGGGTCCCTCTCAGATCTCAGCTTCCTGAAGAGCCATGATTATGAGCCTGTGTCACCAGTGCCCAACTTAAATGTCATGTTTAAAATGATCCTTAAGGAGTTATATAGAGGGGTTTTAACTCAGTATGTCAGCTTATGAAAACAATGCATCTTAATTTTTCTCATCTCTCCCAACCTTCTCCATCCCCTCCATTTTCCTATTTCTACATAAGTACATTCTTCCATTCTTCTCTCTTTGTTTGTCTCTCCCTCCCAAATCCCCTCCCCCGCCAACCACAAGTTCCAGCTACTGAGTGTGCATTTTGGTAAACTGTAACTCAGTTGTTGTAGATAATTATACCATTGCAATCCTCTCTGCACTTATCATACTGTAAGTAATATTTGTGCATATATGCTTATGCCTATACACACACAGATGTGTGTGTGTGTGTGTGTGTGTGACTTTCACATATCAAAGGAAACATGTTACCTTTGTCTCACTGAGCCTTATTATACCTAACGTTTTTCAGGTACATCCTGGAAACGATTATATATTATATATGTTATGTAACATATTTTATATTATATAACACATTAAATAAATATGAATGTAAAATATGTAATGTGTAATGTATTTATATAAGTATATAATTCTATGAAAGATACATATTTTGTATATTCTATATCACATTTTCTTGATCCATTTGTCCACGGAAGGGCTGCTTCCATACTTTGGCTATAGCAAACATGAATATGCAGTTATCTGTACTGCAGCCTGACTTGTAATTTTTTTGGATAATCACCCAAGAGTGTATTCCTGGATCATAGGACGTTCTTCATTTAATATTTTTGGGGACTCTCCGTACTTCTTCCCATAGTGCTTGTAGTAGTTTACAGCCCCACCAGCTGTGTTACCGGGCTCTTGCCCTCTTACTTTCTAAGTCTTTTCTCCCTTGCCATTCTTTAATTATTTTCCATTTCCTTCAGCTCCATGGAAGGATTTTTTTTTGTTACTCCATCTAGAGATTCTTATTCACCCCCCTCCATATATACACACACACATATATATATATATATACCCCTACAAAACATGAATAAAACCTTATCTGTGACATGGAGTCCTTTTCCAAGCTGTGCAATTAGTTGGAGAGATTTCCTTGCTGGTGGCTATAAAGCTTTGGGGTTCATTTCCTTGTTGGCTGCTGGTCAGGGCTGCACTAGCCAGCAGTCTCTCCCCACCTCTCTCTCTCTCTCTCTCTCCCCTCTCTCCATCTGTAATCGAAAGGAGTGCTATTATTTCCTAGTACTTCTTGAAGGACAAGTAATATTTCATCTAACTGATACCATCTCAAACTGATAACAGAAACAGAGCTTCGATTTTTATCTACAAAAGACTCATAAAAATAGAGTGCTTTGTGAGAAGAAGGCTAGTAATTGGGGCTCCCTATCTCATTTTATGGAAGGAGGAACTTCCTTGTTCGAGGTCCTTGTTCCCCATTGCATCAATCAATTACCACAGCTGGGTGGCTTAAAATAATACTCAAGTATTATCTCTAAAGCTGCAGGACAGCAATGGCACAGGACGGGGCAGGGCTCTGTGCTCTCAGGCGGAAATGAGAAGCTCAGATCAGGCCAAGACAAGGGGTCCTCTTCCAAGCTGCTCAGTTAGTTGGAGAGAATTCCCTTGATGGTTGCTGTGCAGCTCTGGGACTCTCGTTGATTGCTGGTCAGGCCTGTGCTAGCAGAGAATTTCCACCCGGGGCGTGAGGCCACACTCATGACATCCTTTCTGTCACTTGGCCTATGGTAGCATTCTGAGTGCTTTGTTGTCCAATAACTGCTTCTGCATAAGGAAAATCATGTTTGTTTGTTTTTTAATTATTATTTAGCCATTTGTGAAGTGGCTGATTGGGGATACTTATGTAACATCTTTCCTCCTTGTCTTCTTTCCTTTGTATCTATGCAGATGTTTGAACATGATACAATTTGCTGGGTACTGGTGATTCGGGCCTGCAATCTGAGTAACTCTGGAGGGAGGCTGAGGTATGAGGATTGCACTTTGAAGCTAGTTTAGACTGAGAAATACAGCCACTTTTCTGCAATTAACTAGCAAAAAGCCAGAAGTGGAGGTGCAGTTCAAGAGATAGAGTGGCCGCTTAGAGTTGAAAAAGCTAAAGAACAGTGTCCAGGCCCTGCTGAATTCAAGTTCTAGCGCCCTCTCTCTCTCTCCCTCTCTCTCTCTCTCTCTCTCTCTCTCTCTCTCTCTCTCTCTCTCTCTCTCTCTCTCTCTCTCTCTCTCTCTCTCTCCTCCCTCCCTCCCCTCCCCCGTCCTCCTTCCCTCCCCACTCCAAAACTAAGAACAAAATAAAAACATCAGGGTGCTAAATGTCAACCACTCCATCCAAACAACAAACACATAGCTGGAAAAAAAATGAAACTCTTGTTTTTGTGCCAGTACTGGGACTTGAACTCAGGACCTTGCACACTTGCTTGGCTTTTTCACTCAAGGCCCTACCATTTGAGCCACCACTCCATTTCCAGCTTTTGGGTGGTTCATTGGTAGCAAGAGTTTCATAGGTGGGGCTGGGAGTTTGGCCTAGTGGTTAAAGTGCTTGCCTAGCATGCATGAAGACGCGGGTTTGATTCCTCGGTACCACATACATAGAAAAAAGCCGGAAGTGGTGCTGAGGCTCAAATGGTAGAGCTCTAGCCTTGAGAAAGTCCAAGGAGACAGTGGTCAGGCCCTGAGCTCAAGCCCAGGACTGGCAAAAAAAAAAAAAAAAAAAAAAGGAAATTCATAGACTTCCTTCCACTGCCTTGGAGCTGAGATCCTCGGAGCTCAGCCTCCTGGTGGCTGGGAGGCAGGTGGGAGCCCTGGGGCTGGGCTTGTCTCCTTTGTTCACCCGGTCTTTTGGGATCTCAGCTGATTCTCTCCCTCCCAAATCCTCCTCTCTGTTATTTGCCTTCCTGTGCCACACTAAACAGCATCAGCTCTGAATTCACCCCTCCATTCCCCAGCCTCCCAATTCTTCCTGGGCCTCCAACTGGCCTACTTAAATTCAGGCCACATGCAGTATTAAAATATCATCTGAGGAGCACAGCATTCGTTTTCAAAGTAACACAAACAGACTTCTCCACTTCCCCAAATAATGAAGACTCCTCATACACACTGAAAATGCAATCTGGTCCCATAGCCACCATTTGTTGAAGAAGGGGTTTAAATATATTTAATTATAATAATTTAATAGATATATTAATATATTTTATGTTTTAATATATGACATGGTACATTATGTGCAATATTATATTTTATAAATGCACAGTATTACATATAGTTATTATATTTATATAACATGTTTATAATTATATTAATATATTAGGATGATATATACTGTGTAATATAAACATATATCACATATAAATATGATATATATGATATATAAATATATCATTCATATAATATATCAAATAAATATATGTCCCATATAATTTTACAGTAGATTTAGTATAATGTATGATGAAATTATATATTAATATACTATATAATATACATGTTAATGTAATAAAGTTATATTTGATTGAATTTAATTATATTGATACATATGAATTAAATCAATACATCACATGTACTTTTTTTTTTTTTTTTTTTGCCAGTCCTGGGCTTGAGCTCAGGGCCTGAGCACTGTCCTTGGACTTTCTCAAGGCTAGAGCTCTACCACTTGAGCCTCAGCACCACTTCCGGCTTTTTTCTATGTATGTGGTACCGAGGAATCGAACCCGGGTCTTCATGCATGCTAGGCAAGCACTTGAACCCCTAGGCCAAACTCCTGGCTCCGAGTATATTTTTGAATGTTGTGACAAACTTTTCTCTCTCCATTCATCTATCTCTTCTCTTGACCTCCCTCTACACATGTGCCAGCTTCCTGGTAATTATTCTTTTATTTTTCCTTTTTTTTTTTCAGTTGTGGGACTTGATCTGTGTGCTCCTGGGCTTTGTTCCTTTGCCCCTCAGCTCAAGGTTACCGCCCTACCCCTTGAGCCCCAGTGCCACTTCTCTGGTAATCATTCTTTAGACTGTAAGTCAGTTGCTCAAAGGAATGACACCATCGGAATCTTCCCACGCAGACCATACTTCAGTCAATTTGTTTGTGTATATGTGCATGTGGCTTTGGATATATTTCATATATTTTATCATTTAAATCTAACTTCTACATATGAAAGCAAGCAATAACATCTATCATTTTTTCTGATGGGTAAGATTCATATATATATATATGTGCCACATGTATGTGCCACACACACATACACACATATGTAAAAGTATATTTGTAAGTAGACCAGAAAATGTGGCATACACATATCTACACATTTCTGCATGTATAGATAGGTATGTATACATATCTACACATATAGGTATAGGCCACATTTTCTGACCCTGCTCATCCAATTTAGGGCACCTGGGCTATTTCCGCAATTTGGCCTGGTGGGTGTGCAGGTGTCTTTACTAAAGACTGACCTGGAATGTTGGATAAATGCCCCGGAGTGGCATCTTTGGATCGTAGGGCAGTTATACATTTAGTTTCACAGTGTCTTCTCCATACTGCATTCTGTAGTGGGTACACTAGTCTGCATTCCCACCTACAGTATAATAGGGTTTGAGAAAGGCTATCTTTATTATGCCTGCAGTTCTACTTGCTGTTGGCAATATCACCTCATACATACATGCCCTGGAAAACTCTAGAAATATCTGATGCCTGAAAGTCCTTTAGCTTTTGGATGAATAATACCCTTCAAAAATACTTATTGGTTATAACACGATTGTAAATACTTTTCATGTATTTGTTCATCTAGACAAAAATTGTATGAAGTAAACACTACTATTATTCTCAGTTTACAATGAAATCAATTGGAAGAAAATAGTTGTAACAAATTGTATTTAAAAAAATAATAACATGGGCTGGGAGTTTGGCCTAGTGGTAGAGTGCTTGCCTAGCATGCACGAAGATCTGGGTTTGGTTCCTCAGTACCACTTACATAGAAAAAGCCAGAAGTGGTGCTGTGGCTCAAGTGGCAGAGTGCTAGCTTTTGAGGAAAAAAAGCCCGGACAGTGCTCAGGCCCTGAGTTCAAGCCCCAGGACTGGCAATAAATAACTAAATAAAAACAAAATTGATGGCGGTGAGTAGTTGTGACCTCTCAACTTAGAATGATGCATGTATTTGGTCTGTGAGTGAATGCATGTGACACTGCATTTCCATATTCCTGAAATTCTTAATCTCTTACAAAACGGTCTAACAACTTTTCTGTTTTCTTTCTTTCTTTTTCTCTTATCACTGGAGCCACTCTGCAACTTCTGGCTTTTTGATGGTTAATTAGGGATCAAAGTGTCATAGACTTCTCTGCCAAGGCTGGCTTTGAACTGTGATTTTCAGAACTCAGCCTTCTAAGGAGTGAGGATTACAGGCACGAGACACCAGCACCTGACCTCTCCTCTTCTCTATTGTTTTATTACTGTATAGTAATTGTACAAAGTAATGGTTTCATTGTAACATTTCATCTATGCCCACATCATACTTTAATCATATTCCTCCATTACCTTGTCTCCTCTTATTTATCTTCTATATTACTTTAAAATATCTCTATTATCTTTAAGTCATTGTATACAGGAGCCATTATTCATCAAACCAGTTTCTGAATAAAATATGTCTTGATCAATGCAACCCCTTTCCACATCCTCCCTTCCAACCTACCCTCCTTCTTTCACTTTCTTTTTAAAATTACTTTATTTTCTATTACCCTATGGATTTCCTTCAATTCTACATGGAAAAAAGAAAGAGTGTTTGTCTTCATGCATCAGGCTTATTTCACTTAAAGATGAACAATGCCACCCATTTTTCTTGCAAATGACATAAGGTGCCACAATTTTCTTTAGCTGTTTATCTGCTGAGGGTTACCTGGACTGCTGCTGTAACTTGGTTCCCTCCCTCCCTTCCTCCTTCATTTCCTTCCTTCCTTCCTTCCTTCCTTCCTTCCTTCCTTCCTTCCTTCCTTCCTTCCTTCCTTCCTTCCTTCCTTCCATGTTTCTTTCTCCCTCTTCCTCCTGTTCTTTGTGTATGTAGTCTGTTTTTGACCTATGTGGCTTTTTCCCCTTTTCTCTGGAGGGTATTTTCCACCCTGACAAATTAAAAGAAAAAGTCTAAGCACTTTAGTTCTAAGAGTTCTCAATATTCAACTCAAATCAGTTGTTATTCATGTCAACAAGCTTAAGAAATTATTTAAACAACTTCCTTGACAACAATTTGTTCTGTATTTCGTCAAGAAACATAAATGCAAACACTCAATTGTTAAATAAACATTCAAATTAAAGTCAGCTGCCTGAATGGCCGCACTGACACTTGGCTTTAATGTCTCCAAAGAACCTATAACAGCAGAGAGATTGCTTTCCTATGTTTAAATTTTAATTTATTAGAAATAGCTCTATTACAAAGGCCAGTACTGGTGGCTCACCCCTGTAATCCCAGCTACTCAGGAGCCTGAGATCTAAGGATCAACGTTCAAAGCCAGCCTAGGCAGGAAAGTCTCTGAGACTCCTATCTCCAGCAAGAAGCCAGCACTAGAGCTGTGGTTCAAATGGTAGAGTGCCAGCCTTGAGTGAAAACTCCAAGGAACAGTATGAAGGCTCTGAGTTCAAATAGTGGTATATGTACACACACACACACACACACACACACACACACACACAAGGGCAGGTTGCAGGGATGTCTGAAAGCAGGTGAGGAGGAATCGTCTCTGAAGCCATGGGATTTGGTCATAGCACAGGGGAAAGACAGTCTACACAGAAAAGGAAACTCGAGGACTTTTCTCCCTGGGCTGGCTTTGAACCATGATCCTGGGATGGCGGCCTCTTGGGTAGCTAAGGTCACAGCTGTGAGCCAGCCATGCCTCTGGTCACTTTGACTCAGGTGATTCTACCCCAGCCAGACCTTCTTGGAGCAGACGTGTGAATCCCACATTCTCTGCAAAAACAGCTCCTATCCTCACGCTGAAGATGATTGAAAACAGAACAAGCTTGACCAGAAAGCGCTTACTATTATGACAAAGAAGATAGGAGCTAGCTCTAATTATAGGCCCTCTGCAGTCTCCAACTCATGCCATTAACTGAAAAGAAATAACATCGTTTCATGGAAAGATGCTCAGAAAAAAAAATAGATTAGTAGGCCATCTTGCAACTTTTGAGATGGGGACTTGCCTTCTCCCTTCCCTTCACTCCCCTCCCCTCTCCTCCCCTCCCCTCTCCTCCCCTCCCCTCCCCTCCCTTCTTTCTTTTCTTCTGTGCCAGTCCCAGGGCTTGAAATCAGGGCCTGGGTGCTGTCCCATTTGAGTCACAGCTCTACTTCTGTGTTTTTGGTGCTTAACTGGAGACAAGAGTCTCATGGATGTTTCCTGTCTGGCCTGGCTTTGAACTTCAATCCTCTGATCTCTCAGCCTTTTGAGTAGCTAGGATTACAGGCATGAGCCCCTTCTTTTTCTCTTAAGCAAACTGCCTTCTGTGTAATAAAATTAACCATTTTGCACTATTCCCATTTTATTTTTTTCATTCACTTGTAAATACAACATACATACATACAAATATAGACATAAGCATGTACACAAACACAGATGCTGTGGTTAATAGAGGTTTAAGAGTTCAAACCTAGTACCAGTACACACACACACACACACACACACACACACACACACACACATTAAATTCTGTAATAATGTAATTAAATCTGCATTAATATATACAGAGCTGTAACAATGAACTTCCTCACTATATAACAGGCATGAGATAAAAAGAATACATATAAAATTAAAATAGGAATACATTGCCAGATGCCTGTGGCTCACGTTTGTAATCCTAACTACTCAGGAGGCTGAGATCTGAGGATCACGATTTGAAGCCAGCCAGATTGCGAGTCACTTATGTCCAGTTCAATGCCAGAAAACCAGAAGTGGAGATGTGGTTCAAGAGGTGCCAGCCTTGAGCATACGAGCTTAGGAATAGCACTTAGGCCCTAAGTTCAAGCCCCATAACAGGCACAAACAAACAAAAAAACTGAAAGAAGAATATATTGATTATTACAAGTCACCTCCAGAGGTCTCCCTTAGCTAAAGCACTGAGCTGTGAAACTTCTCTTCCCAAATCCTCCCCTCCTCCCCATCCCCTTGTGGTCTTTATTTCTCCTCCCCACTCTCAGCCTCCGTCTCAGCCTCTCCCCCACCTCACTTACCCCCACATCGAGTGAATTCCAGTGGACACAGTCCATCCTTGTGTTTTATCTCTGTACTCTGGGTTGTCACTCTAGTTCTCCTTAACCGTAGCCTTTTACCCATGTTCCTTTCCTCATGGATTCTGATCCACACGGTTCAATCCTGCCACCAAAGGGCTGTTTTGATTGTTTGGTATTGTGTGCTTTGAGGGAGATGAGTTATCCTGGTGTAGATATGTTGGGGTAGGAGCTGGCACTGGCTTCTCCCCAGTTCACTCCCTTCCCAGCCCTGTCCAGACACCTCAGGGTCTGGCATTCATATGTTCTCATTTGTGTCTTGTGATCCTGTGTTTTTCCATGCCTCGTTGAATATACCTTATATTCCCTCCTCCTCCTCCTCCTCCTCCTCCTCCTCCTCCTCCTCCTCCTCCTCCTCCTCCTCTTTTTCCTTTTAAAATTTGGTTGTTTGCTTTTGGTGGACTTGAAGACAACAGAGCAGAGAGAGTGATTTTCTGGTGGTTAATTGGAGCTAAGGATTCTATGGACTTTCATGTCCAGGCTGGCTTTGAACCGAGATCCTCAGATCTCAGCCTCCTGAGTAGTGAGATTATAGGCGTGAGCCACTAGTGCCTAATTTTCAACTGTGCTCTCAAAAACATTCAGATGAATCATAAAAGTCTCTAGCAGCGGGTTATTTTTTTGTGATATGATGAGGTCACCAAGTTATTCCTACAAAAGGAGAGAATACTTTATTATGTTGTCAAAACAAATAACAGGTGCTGGTGGCTCACATTTGCAATCTTAGCTACCCGGGAGGCTGAGATCTGAGGATTGCGGTTCAAAGCCAGCCCAGGCAGTTAAGTCCTGTGGATCTTATCGCCAACTCACCACCAGAAAACTGGACATGGAGCTGTGGTTCAAGTGGTAGAGCATTAGCCTTGAGCAAAAGAGCTCAGGGACAGTGCCCAGGCCCCTGAGTTCAAGCACCATGACTAACCTGAAAATTATGAAGAGGGGTGGGGTGGACGATATGGGGAGATGAGGAAAGGGGAGATTGATCAGGATGCATCTGCCCTTACTTCTTTTTTCTTTTGCTACCTCCTGTTGTCACTGTTTTTGATTTTGGCACCCTTTGTATTGTACATGTTTATCTGATTGAGGGAAGGGAAGGGAAATCACAGAAATGGTGAGACAAAGGTCAAAAGGTGAACCAACCCAACGAAGATACAAGACACTCTGTGGGAAATGAACCTTACAACTTGTGGGGGGCAGGGGGCAAGTCAGAGAAAATGAGGGGGGGTGAGAATGTTTGTCAAGAATTGTACTCATTTTCGTATTTATATGGCTATAACTCCTCTGTATATCAACCTTACAATAAAAAGAAAAGAAAGACACATTGTACTCAGAAACTGACATGTTGAATTAAAACCCCTTTGCACAAAGAATTTTTTTAAAATTAAAAATTATTAGGGGACACCTAGTGGTGGTTTGTAGAAATGCACCTGGTTTCCACCATAGTGGATTTCTGTGTTAACAGCACCCATCCCAGCATCTTGTCATCAAAAGTAAATCTGCAGGGTAACGTAAACAACCATGAACAAAATCTGATCTGAAGTCTGACAGCATCAACCACACTGGATAACTCCTATAACAGACAACTCGAAAATTCCTTTTTTTTAAAAATTTTCTTTTCAACTCTGGTATAGGGGCTTCAACTCAGGGCCTGGGGCTCTCCCTTGGCCTTCACTCAGGCTGGCACTCTATCATTTGAGCTATGTCTCTACTTCCAGCTTTCTTCTGGTTAACTGAAGACAAGGATCTCACAAATTTTCCTTCCTGGGCCGGCTTTGAACCACAGTCCTCAGATATCGCCTTCTGAATAGCTAGGATTACAGGCATGAGCCACCAGTACCCAATTAGAAGAGATATTTATTGTATAATCCCGAATTTACATTTTAATCTATGCACAGAACTACTTCTGTCTACAGTCATCCACTTCTTAGTAAATAATGCTGCATGCCTCAAATCTACCACATAGTATTTATTGAGTAAATTTAGACAAATGTTTCCTCGTTTATTAGGATAACAATCTATTCACAGTATCTCTGATTGCCCATTAACTCATCCATTCCTTTTGTCCCCCTATGCATTTAAAATGGCAACTCACAGGCTAGTGTATATATGTGAATAAACTGGAATGCTACATACTTGGGAACTTCATTTTCTTCTAATTTTTCTTTAATGTATTTAAATTTGATATATGTCTTGGGTGATTTCTGTGGTAGCTTCATCTGATATTTACTTGATACTGCCTATGATAAATTCTGACTCAGGGCTTGAATTCAGCATCTCATGCTCTTGCTTGGGTATAGTGAGAGACCTGATAGTATCTAATAGTGAAATAGGATGATTGAACAAACCCTTCACTACACTGTATTCTATACTTTAATACACCCTGAAAAATGCTCTTATCCTCCTTCCTCCCTCCCTCTCTGCCCCATCTCTTTTGTTGGTCGTGGGGCTTGAACTTTGGGCCTGTTCCTGAGCTCTTCATCTCAAGTCTAGTACTCTACCACTTTGAGGCACAGTGCCACTTCTAGTTTTCTGGTGGTTAACTGGGTTAGTTGGAGATAAGAATCTCAGGGACTTTCATGCCCAGACTGGCTTTGAACCGTAATCCTCAGAACTGAGCTTCCTGAGTAGCTGGGTTACTGGTGTGAGTCATTAGCTCCTGGTCCTCTTCTCTTAAAATATTGACTTGCGCCAGATCCTGGTGGTTCACTCATAATCCTGGCAACTCTGGAGAGTGAGATATGAAGATTGTGGCTCCAAATCAACTCAGGCAGACAAATCTGAGCCTCTTATCTCTAAGTAATCTTCTCTTATCTCAGGAACAGTTAGAAGTGGAGGTGTGACTCTAGAGGGAAAGCTCCAACTGAAAAGCTGAGTAAGTCATCAGGTCCTTAATTCAAGTTCCAGCACTGGCAAAGGACACCTCGGACTCTACTGAACCGCTCGGGGTGACAACGTGACTGCATGGATGGAACCCGTAGCTCAGGCATTGTGTCATAGCTTTCCCCTTGTGACCACACTCATGGAACACAATCACATGTGTGATGTGGCTGCATGGCTTAAGCTGGCAGTGGAGAAAGTTGAGGATTTTTTTTTGCCAGTCCTGGGGCTTGAATTTGTGGGTGCATGTGCACGTGCGCGCGCGTGTGTGTGTGTTGTGTGCATGTGTGTATGTGTATGAACTCATATATTTGTGTGTTTATGTATGTAAACAAATCAGTGCACATGTATACCTCTGTGTATATATGCATAGTTGTATATGTACACATACATGTCTGTGTAAATGTGTATGCAGGTATTTCAGCATGTGTATACATATGTTTATGTAAATATATACCAAAATACCCAGTCAGAATCCTCTCACACTTCATTTGATCTACAAAAGCAAGAGAGCAGAATAACTTAGGTCACCAGGAACTGCATGAAATAAAAGCTAATGTTATGGCAATGGAGATGTTTATCACACGTGTTTCTGACCGTTCATCTGTTGAGAAGGAACATTCCCATCTACCCAGAACAATGGGCATGGTGCTAAAAACTGTTTGTAAGTAGTTTGCAAAAAATACCCTTTTTTCCCATTATTACTGACTCTAGTTGGTTTCAATAATTATATCCACCACATGTCACCTCAAAGAAAGCATGGTGTGGAGATTAAATTCAAGACATCCTTCTACAAGTGTAAATATCTTTCTTCTCTAAGCGAGAAGAGAGGAATTATCTTACCTCAAAAACTCATGCACACTCTGTGGCTCACAGGATGTGATAAATAGTTTTGCCTACTGCTTTGATCCCTCAGATAATTCTCCCTCTCCCTCTCCTTCTCCCTCTCTCCTTCCCTCCCGCCTTTCCTCCTTTCCTCTCCCTATCTCTCAGCCCCACCCCCACCGCCATGCAATTACTGAGACTTGATCCAGGGTCCAGACATTGTCCCTTAGCACTTTCATGCCTGGCTGGTGTTCTACTACTTGAGCCACAGACCCATTTCTGGCTTTTTGCTGATTAGTTGGAGATAAAAGGCTTTGAACCATGTTTCTCAGATCTCAGCTTCCTGAGTAGCTAGAATTACAGGCACGAGCCTGTCAAGTCTAGTCAAGAAAATATTCTCAATAGAGGTTTTGTTCTCAAATCTATTTCTAAAATGGAATTCATATGGAGCATTGATCTAACAACTCAACCACTGACTATATTTATGTGTACATTTGAACCCCTATTTGTTAGTGCTCAGGGGGAAGGAAAAATAATTTTCATTTCATTGTATTTTCTCATCAGTGATCTAGACAGCCCAGATGTTCCATAGTAGATGAGTGGATAAAAAAAAAGTGGTACCTATATACAATGGAATTTTACACAGCCATTAAAAAGGATAATATTATGTCATTTACAGGCAAATCATGCTAGGTGAGGTAAGCTAAGCTCAGAGAGACGAATGGCACATGTTTTCTAATACAAGCAGAAGCTAGACCTAAAATACACGAGGACATAATAAATTATTGCAGGACTCTAGGCATTCACACACAGAGACATCAAAGATGGATATTCTTAGGAGAGGAGCGCAAAGGTGCAATGTCTCTGTGCCTCTGACCATACAAAATAGTATTTATCTAAATGAACACCAGGGAATGGAAAGAAGAGGTCTTCTTTGTAGCTGTTTTGGTTTTCTTTTGTTTTTGTCTTGTTTCTTTGTTTATCTGTCTTTGGGAAGGTAAGGGGAAGCACAGAAATTAAGGGATAAAGGGTGAAAAAAATGCAGCAATGATACTCCCTGGACACTATGTTGAACATAAAGTGTACAACTTGTGGGTGGAGATAGGAGGGACAAACTGGGAGGGGGGAAGGGGTGACATTGTCCCAAAAGAAATGTACTCGTTACCTGACTTACGTAACTGTAACCTCTCTGTATACCACCTTTATAATAACAAGAAGTACTTATTAAAAGATATGTATTAATAGTTACTGTGTGACCATGACATGAGAAAGGGTATCAATGTATGTAAAGTAATGCATCTTCTATCTGGTGAATATAATGAAACCCTTCTATTAATTACAATAAAAATATATGAAAAAAATAGTTACTGTGTGAACACATCACAGCACAGAATCACCGTCTCATCACTTGTACTTTTCTGACTCGTCACTAATGCCTGAAATCCAACGAATGTGAGGCATTTTAAGCATTGTAGATTTTTCCATAAAGACAAATAGTCTTCTGGCAAATTGCCAGTATATCTCGTGTGAATTAATTTGCATTCTATGTATAACTAAGTATACAGCTATGAGAATGGAAGCCCTTTGCATAGTATATAAAGATTGATCATTTAAAGAAAGATACAAGAGGTGGAGGAGGAGCAGAATTCTCTTCTAAGGCAGAAGTGGATCTATAGCTGTCTTTCCTCTTGGTCCTGTTGGATAGTCTCATGAAGAAAGTCTTTGAAAAAAACTCTGTGTGTGTGTGTGTGTGTGTGTGTGTGTGTGTGTGTGTGTGTACATGCGCATGTGTGTGCATGTGCTTCTGTGTGTGTGCTAATATTAGGGCTTGGAATCAGGGCCTCATCTTGGTTAGCTTCTTTGTTCAAGGCTGATGCTTTACCATGCCTCTACTTTCTGCTTTGTTCCTGGTTAATCGGAGATAAGAGTCTCCAATCGCTGGATTAGAACCTGGCTCTTCCTTAGTTGCTGGGATTACAGGAGTGAGCCACTGGCACCTGTTCAAAACATGTTTTTAATAGTTTTCTTTGTTGTTGTTATTTAAATTTCAAATCGAATTCCAAAATGAACTTGCTCAAATTTAAGGCCTTTCTGGAATGTGGTAAGTATTGGCAAGTATATTTTCTTCAACCCTTTCTTCAACTGGCCAAATTATTTGTTGAGAAGCAGCTAGATTTGTCTTCACCACATTAAACCATTTGTCATTCTTCCGTCCATCTGTGGCAGGATCTGTTGTTATGGCTACCTTGACAAATCAGTCCACTTGAGGCTTTCCTCATTGAAGCTTCAAATGGTGACATCTGGTCTTCATCATCAAAAATGGGTCATTTTCCTGAAGGGCTAATGATGGCCAATTTATTCCCAAACTGAAAATCAATATGCCTCTAACCTCATGTGGCCCAGATTGGAAGAATAACATTCATGGTTTCATTCAGAAATGTTCCACCTTGCTTTCTTTCTTGGAAAAAGAGAGTTCATTCTATCTTTTGCTTTCCAGATGGTTCTGTCTTCAACCAGCCACCCAGCAGTGTGCTAGACTACCTCAGAAGTGTCCCCAGGCCTGCCTGGCCCTTACGATGACACTAAGGATACCCGTGCATGGCTTGCGATGTGGGGACTGCTGGCAGGCCTGTCTCTCCAGCTGGCTATATTGAAGTGACCTCAATTGCTCATTTGTTTTCTTGTCTAACACCTGAGAGGTCTCCA